>NC_081312.1:125901812-126048311 GCF_026419965.1 Kogia breviceps | reverse complement strand
ACTTGAACCAGTGCAGATAAAAGTTTCAGTTTTACATAATTACCGGGCTCTGCCACCGTAACAAACCCTGCTCTACAGTAGGGTATGTATAAATTAATTGAATGTAGATTATGTCATCATTTAGTTTGAAGACATTGTGTAAAGTAAGCCGTATTGCTCTTGTCCTTTCATACTGGAAGAAATCTGCAATAGACAGAAACCAACCAGGAGGGCTCCAGTCTGAACTCAGATCATGTGAGACTTTAATCATTGAACAAAGAGACAATTAATAGCAGTTATACCATTGAAATGTCGTGATCCAGCATCAAGGTCAAAAACCATATTGCCGATATGAACTCTAGAATACAATTACACTCTTATCCCTAGTAAAACTTGTTCCATTGATCAGTGTTTGAGAAGAACAGGTGATAAAGAATTTTGACTAGCTGGTCTAAATTGTAATCACTCAGAGGTGATTTTATTCTCTAAAAATAAATGGCACACAGGCTCAAGGTGCACCAGCTTCAGTAGTTGTGGCACGCAGGCTCAGTAGTTGTGGCCCACTGGGTTAGTTGCTCCGTTGCACGTGGGATCTTCCCAGACTAGGGATCGAACCCGTGTCCCCTGAATTGGCAGGCTCAGTCTTAACCACTGCATCACCAGGGAAGTCCCAGAATCGCCGTCTCCCTTTTAATACACCTTAAGCCCAAAGAATCCATGGAAGGTTGTTACAGATGATAAGAGAATAAAATATTGTAAGGACTATAACAGAAACATATAGTACACTGTTCATATAGACACATCCCAAGCAGTTACAAAGTATATTAAAAAGGAGGCTGCAATTTGCAAAGAATAACATAAATTATACCCACAAACTCCCAATATTTCCTGAAACGTTGCAATCTGAAACCCTATTGTAGGAAGCAGAACATTCCAGGAGACATTCTACAAATGAAGGACTCTAAACCCTGTGGGTGGATAAGGAATTCTGGAAGGAAGGTATCCTCACCCAAGGAGAGCATGATCCTATACTTTTGTCACATCACATCCCTGTACAATTCCCATTGATCTCGGTCCAGTCATTCCCAGTTCTCTTGAGAGAAATCTATGGGCACATCCTGGGATGTCAGCAGTCCCTGAAATTAAAAGTACACATGACATGTGGCCACGGGAAGAGTTCATAATGTGACCCAAGAAGAAAAGAGCAAATTAAGAGAACTGGTTTTAATTTAGAAGAGTGTCTCCTATTATCCACATATATATATGTATATATATATATATATATATATATATATATAATTTTTTTTACAAAGTAGCTTTCTCTATTTCTAACTACAAAAAAGAGTATGTCATGTGATCCATAAAACCAGTATAGAGACTATAGTTATCTGGAAAAGAAATGATAAAATGGTGGTTTCAACACGGACATATGCATTTTTGAGTGTTTTATTTATATCAAACTGGATAAAATGTGCGTATTTCTCAGACAGAAAAGACATGTCGAGGTAGAAATGTACCTTTCAACTATTCATGGGTCCACAAGTACACTGGAGAGAGTGTAAAATTGCAGATTCTGATACAGTAGGGCCGGTGGGCCTGAGTTCTATTTTTTAAACGAGCTCATTTTTAACTAGTGATGCCACAGCCTCTGATTCATTAACGACAATTGTGAATAGCAGAGACATAATAAGGAAAGGTAAACATTCATAGTTAACTTCTAACTTCAAGTGTGTTATGGATTTCCCACGTTTAATAGGATAGTAAGCACAGCAGCAACCACCATTTGTGAACATTCACTGTAGACCGTGTGTATCTTTCTGACTTTTTGTGTAGGATTGCAGGGAAAAGGCCTGCGCTGCGGCCACAGTGGGCGGGGCCCTCAGGCCGGGCCGCCCCTCCAGGACCCCCGACGGGGCCCTGAGCTCCTGGCGGCTCCTCCCCCGGCGCCCCGCTCCCTCCCAGGAGGCCTCAGGCAGAGCGGCCCCACCCGCAGCGCCCAGAACGGAGCCCGCGTTTCCTCAGAGCTGGAGCTCCCGGCTCGGGGTCTCTTCCCTCCGCCGTCACGGAGCTGCCCTGGAGCCCGAGGGGAGGGCGGCCTCACTGACGCTGCCGGCTGCGGAGGGGCCCCGGCGGCCGAAGCCGCGACAGTCGTGGGGACGGCGGGCCGGGTAAGTGGGTCCCGTGCCCGGGCGGCCGCGCAAGAGCAGCTTCTGAGGGGAAGCGTTTCGCTGCCACCCGCCGCTGCTGTGCAGAACGAGCGGCCTCGGGGTCTGGTCCCGGGGAACTTCGGCCCCTCCTCTCGGCCCTGCCCTCGGCCTGGCTCGCGGGGCCCGGGGGGCGTGGGGAGAGGGCGGCTGAACGTCCTGAGGGGACACGGGGCGAGGGAGGCGCAGGGTCCGGCCGCAGCGTCAGCGACCCTCCTCCCGACGGCGGGGAAAGCGGCCGAAAGTTCCTCCCGAGGCTCCCAGGCCTCTTGTTCAGCCGAGGCCCTGTGCGCCCCTTCCTCCCTGAGCTAAAGCACCGGGGGGGGGGGGGGAGGGGACAGGGCGGGGGGCTGGCGCAGTTGATGGGGGACGTGAAAAGGTGATTGTCAGCTAAGGAGAACCTGCTCTCCCAAGGTGAGCAATGCAGGGCTTTCCTTTGTATGCGAAGATGCCGGAGTCAGGCTCAGAATTCCTTCCTTTGATATGCACCTCAGCTCTCTGGGGCCTGCATCCTGTAATTGCATATCCTGAGTTCCTCAGGGCCTACCCGCTCACATTGGAGAGGATGACTGTGGCATCTTTTGTTTACTGAGGTGGCAAGAAATATTCCATTTCTCACAGGCTTGAGGGGCAGACAGTGAAGAAGCGTCGGAGAGTCTCACTTGGCATGTACTTTGGTTTACATATAGATAATAGTTATACTTACTTAACTGTGCTAATAGAGAGAGGCTCTGGAGTACAATCAACTTGTACTACTGCTCTCTATGTATTAATTTCATCAATATCATAAGATAAATGCCTATAGAATTGACTTAATCTAGTTAAATAGCATAATGATTTTTAAAGGAAACATAATAGAAATATAACAACAAAACCTTTACCACTACAGGCTGGGTCTGGAACAAGGTAAATAAATGTTCCATTGTTAAAATATTGAAAGAGTATTCAATAGAAATATCAAGAAAAATGACAAATAATAAGGGCAGCAGAATGTTGAAATGTTCTATCTTTATCATTAAAGTGGCAGAAAATCATTTATGAGCAGGCACTGGGGCAGAAGATGCCTGATTTTATATCTTTGTCATATTTGTGCAGTTGTTTCAACAAGTAACTTAAAGACGCAATGGAAAAGCCAGGAGGTTTGTGCCTGAGATCATGTTGATGTGAAACCCGGGATGGCCGCCTTGTGCCAGGTGTGTTAAGTTTACCTCGCAGGTAGACCCCAGAGCTCCTGAGAAACAAGGTCTGGAATTTTCCTGCTGGGTGCCCCTTAGGTTCTGTGACTTGATTGATTGTGAGTCATGTTGGGAGAAAGACCTGATCACAGGAAGAGGGTGGGAATAGAGTGATTTGAGGAGCAGCTGACAACATTCATCACAGCTCATTGCCTGAATGAATTTTAAAGAAACAGGAAAACAAATGATTCTTATGGAATCAGAGAATGTGAGGGCTGGACAATCCCAGGAAATGAGGAACACCCATCCCGTTTTCCAGATGAGAAAACAGAGGCCCAGCAAGTTGAAATCCCTCAGTCAAGTTGCGCCCGTCTCTCCTCCCCACTACATGGTTTGTGTAAGCAGGACTCTTCCTGTCTTGATCACTGCTGAACCCCGAAAAGGGCCACGCATCTAGTAGCTGCTCCAAAAATTTTGATTGACTGTATGAACAATGCTATTTCTTTCTTTCTCACTCTTATTCAGGATTGTGCCAAGAACTCCCCAGGTTGCAATGTAATTCGATAAATGTAAATATGAATTGAGTTTTGTTGTGATGAGGACTTAGGCTTTAAGGTAACAGACTTGGTTCAGATCCTGGTTCTGCCACTCAATAGCTGTTTGGCTTTGGGAAAATTACCAAACCTCTCTGAGATTATTTCCTCCTTTGTAAAAGTGGGGATAAAACTATCTGAGCCAGCAGAGCACCTGCATGAGACATGTGCACTAAATGTTGGTCTTTCTCACTCTCCCACGCCATCTCTCTGTTCTTCCCAGAGAAGTTGTACAGAAGGATATAGTACTTTAAAAAAATATTTATTTATTTATTTATTTATTTATTTATTTTTGGCTGCGTTGGGTCTTCTTTGCTATGCATGGGCTTTTTCTAGTTGCAGCAAGCAGGGGTTACTTTTTGTTGCAGTGCGTGGGCTTCTCATTGCAGTGGCTTCTCTTGCTGTGCTTGTGGTGGAGCATCGGCTCTAGGCGTGCGGGCTTCAGTAGTTGTGGCCTGAAGGCTCAGTAGTTGTGGCACATGGGCTTAGCTACTCCGCGGCATGTGAGGTCTTCCCTGACCAGGGCTCGAACCCATGTCCCCTGCCTTAGCATGCAGATTATTAACCACTGCGCCACCAGGGAAGTCCGATACAGTACTTTATAAAGAGGGGTTTTAATTTAATTCGGATAGTGTACATTTTTCTCGTAGAAAAGATTATTCCACTATAGAGACATTAGCACGCAATACCACTACAAATGCAGTATTCTATGGGTTAGATATTATCAGTAAATTTTATAACGAATTGGACAAATGCCAAAACACTAGCAACTGTTGAGTAAGAGGATTCAAATCTGGGGTGCCCCCACCCCAATTTCAAGAGCAGCATGTGATTTTCAAATCCATGTTTCATCTGGTCTTTGTTTCTCATCCATCCTCTGGGTTTGCCTTTGTCAAGAAGGCTCAGATCCTCTGCTTTCACAGCCTCACGGCTGGCTGTGCCCCAGCTCCCGTCCTGGAACCTCTGCATGCCTGGCTGTGCCTGCTCTCCCTGTGCATCACCAGCTTTGCCTGGGAGCTGCTGCGTCCTGCACTGCTTGCTGTACCCCAGAGTACCTAGACCCTTCTGGTACATGAAGTACACCCTCATACCATGTGTGGGATCAAAGTGAAGTTCCCAACTTTGCAAGTTGCAGGCTCGAGGGGCACACAGTGATTTAAAGTCGGGTCACCTGACTTAAAGGGGGGGGTTGATTGTTTTAAAGCCAGGGCAGCTGACTTAAAGTCTGCGTCCCTCAGCTGCAGGACGAGACCAATTTTGGCAGTGCACGGGTTCGCTCCAAGCCAGCGCTGCTGTTCAGGAAGAGCTCCAGTAGCGCCTTAGTGCAGGGGGACTTGGTCCGTTGTCTTCCCCTGCCCTCAGAGGGGGGCCACCTGCTCTTCTGGAGGAGAATCAGGGAGGGGGAAGTGCAGAGTCCCAGCTGGAGTTGCGGCACCCCTTGTCTGATGGCAGGGAAAGGGGGGAGGGGCTTTGTGGTGTCCTGGGGCTGGACTCACCAGGTCGACTCAGCCTCTCAATCTCCTAACCTCCCCCTACACATTCCACAAGAGTTTCCAATAATATGTAATTGCGCTTTAGATTCTCAGTCTTCAAACTCATACCCAGGCTCCCGGGTCCCTTGATTCAGCCAATTCCTCTGTGCTCTCTCTTCTATTAGATACAGTCCCAGAGGGAGGGGCCGGGGGATGGGACTGGAGGGACCCCGGCAGCACTGGCCTCAGCCGAGTGCATAGATCCGGGGCCTGTGCTCTCACACATGTGCGAGGACCCTTAAGGCGGAATGGAGGGGGCCAGTTAGAGGCAGTCCTTGCTGCCTCAAGTGAGTATGGATCACCGTCGGGTGGGGAACCCGCTGAGACCTGAGAAGTACTGTTAGGAAGATGTGTTCTTTCCCCGGCTTCAAGGATGTGGGTGGGCTTCATGACTCCAGTTCCCCTCCAGGCCTCCAGGTCCGGCTGCAACCCAGCGCCCTTGCAGACCTGCCTTCCTGTCCCAGAACGTGCCAGGCTCCAGGAAGAATCCAGACTGCAGAGATGGTGCCTGAGCGCTCCAGCTTAAGAAGTGCTGTCCCTGGGGACAGCAGTGGAGGCAGGAAGGGTGAAAGGAGTAGCGGGGTGGGGTAGAGAGGGGTGGCTGTTCTGGGAGACGTTGAGAGAGAAATATCGCCCCCACACCCCCTGCAACTGACCCACTGATGCCATAGGATCTCAGGGCCCTTTAGTCAGAGATGCCTCTGCTTCTTTACTCCTGTGTTCAAAACTATGCAAAACCAACTCTTCATCCTCTTGCTGCCTTGCCAGGACGTTTACAGCCCTGTTCTTTTGAAGCACTCATTCCCTAAACTGCAGTTTGGAGCTGCCCCAGCTACTTAAAAGTGTTCTCCTTAAACTGAGACTAAATCCTACTCTTTTGGAAAAACGACCTTCACTTCAGAGGAGATCGTCTTTTCTGCCCATTCCTTCCTTCTACTGCCCTCTTAAAAACCCCTGTGCTTAAAGAGCTTGGTGATTTATTTTTTGCTTGATGTCAAAAAGAAACCTTCCCCATGCACCCCAAAAATCTTTCCTGGAAAATAGGTATTTCAAAACCATGACAGTGTTTTGCAGTTAGTATACACTGGGTAGACTGCCTAGCAATCCCTCCAAGTGGCAGAGGTGAGCAACACCTTTACTTATTTGATTGGATGCCCTTCAAATTGAGGAAGGTCCCATTCTTATGGGACCTGAGCCCTGGATGGCTGTGGCTGTGATTAGATAAGTTCTGGTGATTTCATTTCCCTTACTGAGCTGCTGCTTCTAGGTTACATTCATTTTGTTACCTGTCCATTTTTAAAGAAAGACTGACAAAGTCACTGTACTAGGTCAGGAGTCTGAGCTCAGGGTTGGTCAAAGGTACTCACAGGGAGAAAGGTGGATAAAAATAGGTGTGTAAATGAGGAGGGTTGGCAAGTACAGCCAGGACACCCGTGTTCACCGTGCGTACTAATAAAGGCCAGAATCTCCTCATTTATCTCCCGTGGGAGGTTCTGATGGTTCACAGGATCAAACTCAAATCATATTTAAACTAGGGCATATTCCTGAGCATAAAAGGAAGTATCCATTCTTAGCAGGAGTCGCTGCAGAGGAATAAAGACGTAGAGAACGGACTTGAGGACACAGGGAGGGGGAAGGGTAAGCTGGAATGAAGTGAGAGAGTGGCATGGACATATATACACTAGCAAAGGTGAAGTGGATAGCTAGTGGAAAGCAGCTGCCTATAGCACAGGGGGATCAGCTCGGTGCTTTGTGACCACCTAGAGGGGTGGGATAGGGAGGGTGGGAGGGAGACACAAGAGGGCGGGGATATGGTGATATATGTATACGAATAGCTGATTCACTTTGTTATACAGCAGAAGCTAACACAACATGGTAAAGCAATTGTACTCCAATAAGGATGTTAACAACAACAACAACAACAACAAAAACCCCCCAAACTAAGTCAATCACGCCAACGGAGACATTGTATATGCTTACAGTTCAAGAAATCCACAAGAGAATCCTTTATTCCGTATCCAATGAATGGTCCATTCGAAAAGAAAAAAACACTTTCTAAAATGTTGCTTTTCCATTTATTGTTCAGAACATTTTTATACCTCTTCATTTCTTACTATTCAAAGCCAAGTCACCTGAGTTACAGGGAAGCAGCTGATTGATTTAAAGTTGGGTCATGTGATTTAAAAACCAGTGGCAGTTGATTGATTTAAATCCCAGTCATATGACATGAGGAGAGGGTGCTAAAAACTGTTTTTTCATCTCTGGCTCAGAAGATTATATTTACCTTGGTTTTTCTTATGATTTAGAAAACTTGAGCTGTCTCTCCTTGGAATCATCAGGAGAAAAATATAGTATTTCAGGTTCATTCTTGAAATCAACTTCTCACTGTTAAGGTGTATTGGCTAAAAGGTCTTCCTTCTTCAAGAGATTCCATACCTCTGTAGGACACTTCATTGTAATTGGAGAAAAAAGAAGAATGAAATCAGGCCAGCAGCTGCAGGAGGCCAAGGCAGCCCCCAGGACTAGGGAAGGAGGAGGAAGGGCTGAGAGTTGCCATTAGAGCAGACAACCTCCAGAGGGCGCTGAAGCACAGGCACAGCCCGCCTGCCACTTACAGTTCGGCACTCCAGGGGCAGATTTGGGCTTGGAGATGGGGTTGCTGTAACCCCAGGGAGCTGAGCAGAGAGGAGGAGTTGATTAATAGTCTCCTCTGACCCTCTGGCCAAAATTGCCTGGCTTCACAGGGGGGACAGGGTTTCGCTTTCAGCAACTGATGGGGCACTTCCAGGCTGCTCGGGTTGCCAGTGGCCCGACAGCCTGACAGACTGACTGCGGTGTGACCGCCCTTTGTTTCTCCAGAATGTGTACATCAGGAGGTGCACGGTTGTGGGAGCCCATTCACCGCCACCCCCCCGCAAGGGGGATGGCACTTTCCCTGGCTGTACCCTATGATCACCAGGTACTTGAAATGAATGTAAGAGTTTTGACTTCAAGGAAAAGCTCACATAACTGCTTCTGCCTCATCATGTGTGGGATTTACTCTAATGGAAGGACATTATAAAGAACAGGTAGAAAACTCACCCGTTGGTCTCCTTGTAGGAGTTTATTTTGCATGAATCCCTCCTACATGAGTAGATAGCAGAGGTTTATTTTTGTTCCCGTGTGTGTGTAGTTGTGGCAGAAGTTGTAGGTATGGTGATTTGAAGCCCTCAAAGAAATATTCTCAGAACTCTCAAGACTTCTCTTGATTGGAACCGAAAGAGACCTGGAAAAGGAGGAAAAGAAAAGGAGAAGGGAGAACGAATGGCTGTTTCTCAGTAAATTCACCTTCCTGGTTGATTGTTCTGTCTTCTTGTTTCTTTTCACTTCTATGTATGTCTAATGGAATAATGCAGAAAGGCTGATTTTATGCTTTAAAAGATTTTACATCACAAAGAAACTAGAAGTGGCTAACAGAACTTATTGAAATCAATTTGACATGGAGACTTTGATATTAAATTTGTATACTAAAATGGGTTAATCCAAATTTTCTCTTTCTTTTAGAGTGAATATTTGTAAAATATTTTTGTAGATAATAATTTACCCTAGATATACAAAATTGTGAGAATGGGTACCATTTTTCACCACTTAAATGATTTCTTTTCTTTCTTTTATTTTTTATTTATTTTTATTTATTATTATTATTTTTTTGTGGTACATGGGCCTCTCACCGTTGTGGCCTCTCCCGTTGCGGAGCACAGGCTCCAGACGCGCAGGTTCAGCGGCCATGGCTCACGGGCCCAGCCGCTCCGCAGCACGTGGGATCCTCCCGGACCGGGATACGAACCCATGTCCTCTGCATGAGCCGGCGGATGCTCAACCACTGCGCCACCAGGGAAGCCCATGATTTCTTTTAAATAAATAGATTATACACTTCAAATGCCAATGTTGTGTCTTACATGTTGTTTTTTAATTCCTTGATTTTCAAAACTTGTGTTTATTTAATTGATTTCTATCTAATAATCTGTGTCTCCCTTTTATTGTTCCTTACTTTATATTTTATTGATCTATAGTTAATATACATTATTATATTAGTTTCAGAGGTACAACATAGCGATTCATAAAAGTTTAGGTTCTTCTCCATTTATACTTATTATAAAAGAGTGGCTATATTCCCCATGCTATACAGTACATCACTGTAGATGATTGATTATATACCTAGTGATTATACCTCCAAATCTCCTACCACTCTTTTGCTCCTCCACCCTATCTCTCCCTGCTGGTAACCACTAGTCTGTTCTTTAACCTGTGTGGCTGTTTTTTCTTGTTGTTGTTGTTGTTGTATTCAATTTTTTAGATGCCACGTGTAAGTGATAACCTACCATGCTTGTTTTCTCTGCGGCCTATTTTACTAAGCATAATAGCCTCCAAATCCATCCATGTTCTTGCAATTGGCAAAATTTCATTTTTTGCCGAAGTCATCATAAAAAATCTGTTTTATCCCCTAACCTAGTGATGAACACTTAGTTTGACTCTGTCTCTTGGCTATGGCAAACAACACTGTTACGAATATTGATGTGCAGTTATTTTTTTGAAATGGTGTTTTTGTTTTCTTCTGATATACCCAAGAGTGAAATTGTTGGATATTATGGTAGTTCTCTTTTTAGTTTTTTTTGGAACCTCCATTCTGCTTTCCACAGTAGCTGCACTACTTCACCTCCACATCAAGAGTGTACATGTGTTTCCCTTTCTCCACATCCTCACTAACCTTTGTTATTTGTGATCTTTTTGATGACAGCCATTCTGACAAGACTGAGGTGATATATCTCATAGTTTTGATTTGCATTTTACTGCCAATTAGCTATGTTTAGCATCTTTGTGAGTTCTGTCTGTCTATCTGTATTTTTTCCTTGGAAAAATGTCTATTTAGGTCTTCTCATTTTTTAAAAAAGATTTTGGGTATTTTTTTGATATTGAGTTGTATGTGCCATTTCTGTAGTTTAGATATGAACTCTTGCTTGGTCATCTTTTTGATGTTAACGTCTTATCATGTGCAAATATTGTCACTACTTCAGCAGCTTGTCTTTTCATTTTGTCTTTGGTTTCCTTTGCTATGCAAAATCTTTTAAGTTTAGTGAAGTCCCACTTGTTTATTTTTGCTTTTGTTTCATTTGCCTTAGTAGACTGAACCTAAAACTGTTGCTATCTTTTATGTTCAAGAATGTTCTATATTTTCCTCTAGGGGTTTTATGGTTTCTGGTCCTACGTTTAGGTCTTTATTCAGTTTTGCATTTATTTTATATATGGTGTGCTAAAATAATCTAATTTTATTCTTTTCCATGTAGCTGACCAGTTTTCCCAGTACCCCTTATTGAAAAGACAGTGTTTTCTCCATATTTCCTGCTTCATCATAAATCAATTAAATAGAAGTGTGTGGGCTTATTTCTGGGATATCTATTCTATTCCGGTGATCTTTGTGTCTGTTTTTGCTCCGGTACGATTCTCTTTGATTACTGTCGCTTTGCAGTCTAATCTGAAGTCAAGGTGCGTGATGCCTCCAGCTCTGTTCTTTCTCAAGATTGTTTGGCTATTTGGGGTCTTTGTGTTTCTATACAAAATTTCAAATTACTTTTTCAAGTTCTGTGAAAATGCTTTGGTATTCTGATAGGGATTGCATTAAATCTGTAGGTTGTCTTTGGTAGTAAGTTTATTTTCACAGTATTAATTCTTCCATCCACACACATGCTATATTCTCCCATCTTTTTCTGTTGCCTTCAACTTCTTTCACCAACGGCTGATAGATTTCTGAGTACATGTCTTTTACTGCTTAGGTGTGTTTGTTCCTAGGTATCTTATTCTTTTTGGTGTGATTGCATATGGTATTGTTTTCTTAATTTGTTTCTTTCTGACAGCTTTGAGTTTTGTTTTCTTCTTCTTTTTCTAATTCCTTCAGGTGTAATGTTAGGTTGTTTATTTGATGTTTTTCTTGTTTCCTAACAATAAGCTTGTATCACTATAACTTCTCCCTGTGAACTGCGTTGGCTGTGTCCCATAGATTTTGGATCATTGTGTGTTCATTTTCATCTGTCTTGGGTATTTTTAGAATCCCTCTTTAATTTTTTCAGTGTTCCTTTCTTCTCCTTTTATTCTCTTCATCTGTGATGTGAAGACTATCTTTAATGTTATGTTTGGATTTCTTTCAGTTTTTTAAAATATGTGTGTGTGTGTGTGTGTGTGTGCGCGCGCGCGTGTGTGTGTGATTATTGAAGTTGCTGAGCTCTTAATTTCACGTGGACACTAACAACCCTGCATTGTTACTCTGCTCCCCCACAGTTACTGAATTGGACCTTATATTTTACATCTACTTGTTTTGTGTGTCCCTTACCTTCTTATTGTGAATATAGATGATTTTATTAGTATTTTCTTTCATCCTTCCTATTAGCTGTGTTCATGGTTGATTTACTACCTGTGTTGAATATTTGCCTTATCCAATGAGGTTTTTCCTTTAGTAAGTTTCCTTTCCTAATTTTTATGTTTCAGTCGTGGCCTTTTCTTTTTCACTTAGAAAAGCCCCTTTCAGATTTCTCATCCCGCTGGTTTGACGATGCTGAGCTCTTTTAGTTTTGTTTCTCTGTAAAACTTGAGATCTCACCACCAAATCTGAAGGAGAGCCTTGCTGGGTAGAGTATTTTTGGTTATAGGCTTTTCCCTTTCATGACTTTAAATATACCATGCCACTCCCTTCTGGCATGCAGAGGTTATCCTGAAAAGTCAGCTGATAACTTGATGCAAGTTCCCATGTTTGTAACTTGTTGCTTTTCCTTTGCTCCTTTTACTAGTGTCTTTTTCTCTTTATTTTGTTGCCAGATTAATGACAATGAGTCTTGGTGTGGTCCTCCTTGGCTTGATCCTGTTTGGGCCTTACTGTGTTTACTGGACTTGGATGTCTGTTTTCCTTCCCAGGTTATGGAACTTTTCAGCTCTTATGTCTTCAGGTATGTTCTACATTGCTTTCTCTTACCTTTTTGCTTCTGGGACCAGTATGATGCAAATATTAGTACACTTGATGTTGTGTCACACGTCTGTTCAACTTTCCTCATTGCATTTTAATCTATTGTTTTCCCGTTCATCCTCAGTGACCGCCCGTGCTCTGTCCTTCCGTTTTCGGATGCATTCCTCTGTATCATTTAGTCTACAGTAGTTTCCTTTTAGTGTATTTTTCATTTCAGTTACTGTATTCCTAATCTCTGTTTTGTTGTTCTTTAATGGTCTAACTCTTTTTAAAAACATTCTAACTTCTTGCTCTGGATGTCCATTCTTCTGAGTTTTTTGATCATCTTTACAGTCATTACCTTGAACTCTTTGTTGAGGAGATTGGCTCTCTCCACTTCACTTAGATCTTCTTCTGAGTTCTTATCTTGTTCCTTCATTTGGATCGTGTTTCTGTATCACCTCATTTTTCTTAACTTGCTGTTTTTATTGCTCTGTATGTAGTAAGTTCATTTCGTTTCCTGACCTTGGAGAAGTGGCTTTTTGTAGGAGAGGTCTTATGTGTCCCAGCAACCCACTGTCCCCTGGTCACTAGAACTATATGTTCTAGGTGTACCCCCTATGTGGGCTGCTTGGGCTCTTCTGTTGTGGTGGGCTGACTACTGTGGATGGTCTGGTAGGCTTGGCTGCCCCCAGAGTGCTTGTTTGCCAGACCCTGCCTTGTGTGGAGGCTGTCTGTGCTGCTTGCTGAGGCTAAATCATGAGGCAACTCGCTGAAAAGCTCTGGGAGACACCAAATCTAGTGCTGGTTCACTTCTGGGTAGAATTGCAGTGCAGGTGATACCAGGGCTAGTGCCCAGTCCCTGGTCCTGGGGCTATGCTGGCGACTGGGAGGAAGACCCAGGTCCCGAGTTCTGGCTGCAGGCCCCAGGAGTCGCAGAGTTGGTGTTGGATCACTGTCCCTGACACAGCTCTCTGCAGGGTCTGGGCTGTCCCTAGTCTTGTGTTGGCATTCTGACGGGCAGGGTCAGGACCCAGCTGAGCCCGTGGTTGCTTCTGGCCTGCAAGGGAGTGTTCTGGTCACACAGGCTGCTGGGCTGTGGTATTCCTGGGGCCGGTGTGTACCTGTTGGTGTACGAGGCCGATCCCACTGCTGGAGCAGGTTTGCGGTTGTGTAGGTCAAAGCTCCATCCAGTCCCTGGGCAGTAATCACCTGCCGACGGTGAGGCTGATTCCAAGGCCAGAGGAGGCTCACTGGTCAGAGGGGTCAGGGACTCTGGGGCTGGCGCCTGTCCACTGAGGTCTGGAGGCTGGTCCTTGGGCTTTTGGTGGCTGGGCCCATGTCCAGGGGCAGCTGTGCACTGAGGGTCTAAAGGCATCGTGTTCGCTGGTGGATGTGGCTAAGCACCTGCTCAGTTAGTTGCTTGGCCTGCAGCCCCCTAGTGCTTGTGTGTATAGTGTGGTGGAAATGGGTAAGGCTAGGTCCTGAGGCTAAATAGATAGAGGGAGGATTCTGAAATTTTGCTTGCTGGTGCCAGTGGCCGCGAGGTAGAAGGAGCTCCCCCAGATGGCTGCTGCCAGTGTCCATGTCCCTGAGGCTGTGCTGTAAATGCCTCTTGCGTCTCTGGGAGACTCTCTAAGATCAGGAGGTAGGTGTAACCCAGGATCCTTGCAAATGACTGCTTCTGTTCTGATTCTCGGATCACGTGGGATTTTGTGAGCATCTTCTAAGAGTGGAATCTCTATTTCCCACAACCCTCTGGCTCTCTGGAAAATAAGCACTACTGGTGTTCAAAGCCCAACTTTCTAGGAACTCTTCTTCCCAGCACAGGATCCCTGGGCGTGGGAGCCTGATATTGGGTTCATACCCCTTGCTCTCTGGGAGCCCCTCAGAAATTGTAATTATTCTCCCATGTGTGGGTCACCCCCCAGGTGGTGTGGGTCGTGACGCTATTGAGATGTTGCCCGTCCTTCCTGCCTTGCCGAGGGGCCTCTTATGTCTTTAGCTGTAAAACATCTTTCATGATGAGTCCCGCCCTTTTCTTCAGTTGCTGCTCTGTAAACAGTTGTGACTTTGGTGTGCGTCTGAGAGGCATCCAGCTCTGAGTCTCTGAACGCTACCATCTTGGACAATCTCTCCACTTCATTCTTTTTTTTTTTTTTTTTTTTTTTTTTGCGGTATGCGGGCCTCTCACTGCTGTGGCCTCTCCCGTTGCGGAGCACAGGCTCCGGACGCACAGGCCTAGCGGCCATGGCTCACGGGCCCAGCCGCTCCGCGGCACGTGGGATCTTCCCGGACCGGGGCACGAACCCGTGTCTCCTGCATCGGCAGGCGGATTCTCAACCACTGCGCCACCAGGGAAGCCCTCCACTTCATTCTTAAATCATATTATTTAATTTTTCTTAGTATCTTGTTTGATTCGTGACAGTTTGAAATTTATTATCACTCATGTTTACTTTGCCTGTTTTAAAAAATTGAATAGTGCATTCATGCAGTTTGAAATGAAGGTAGTGACCTGTGAATTTCCATACCTCAAAACTCAAGGATAGGACAAAAGCCTTTTCTACCTGTGTTACCCTCAAACTCTGCACCCCAGCCCAGCCTGGGGATTAACCTCTTGTACCCATGCTCACCTTCTGCTTTTGGACCGTAAACCATCACTGCATCTGTATGTGTGTTGACAACGTGAACTCTAGTCTTTCCAGTTTTTGTGTTTTGTTTTTTTGGTTTAGGGAACGGTCCTACTATGAATGTACATTTACTGGTCTGCTGAAGTTCATATATAAACCTGTCAAACACATTACCAGAATTGGAATTGCTTGTATATACACTTTGCTAAATTTTAGAGACAATGCTAGAACAGAAGTAAATTGTATTTCAGGTCCCACAAAATTCTCACACCATGAAAACCCTTCCCTTTTTAATATATCTGTGTGTAGTTTATCTTTATACCCATACTATATTTCCCAGAGATGGGTAAGTGTTATGTTTCTTGCCAGCACATTTACCGTATTGTTCAAAGTGAGGTGTTTACTGGTTTTAGCATGATCATATTTCCATGAACTCGCAAATACAAGATCTTCTCTCACACTGTCTTTTACTCCCTGCTGTTTTATATTGCCCTCCTAATTCTCAGTCCTGGTCTTTCTTTATGTTCTTCATCAACCTGGATAGGTTATACTATTTTCTCCTCTATTCAAGACCAACAGAATAGAATAGAACACCTAGAAATAAACCCTGATATATGGCCAAATGATTTTTGACAAGTTGCCAGACTTTTCAAAGTAAAAAGGATAGTATTTTCAACAAATGGTGCTGAGAAGTCTTGTTGTCAACGTGCAAAATAAGGAAGATGGACCCCTTACCTAACATCATATGCAAAAAATAATGAAAACGTATCAAGAAACTAAATATAAGACCTAATAAACTAAAAAGTCTTAGAAGAAGACACAAGACAAGAGCTTCATGACATTGGATTTGGCAGTGTCTTCCTCAGTATGAAATGAGGGAACAACAAAGGTACAGCTAACAAAAAATAAACAATTTGCAGTACATAATTAAAAAATAATGTGTATGAAAGAAATGTAAACAGAATAAAATGGCAACCCACAGATGGGGAAAAATATTTGAAAGCCATCTATCTGACAAGAGATTTCTCTTCAGAATATACCAAGAACTTCTACAACTCAACAAAAAGCAAACACCCTGATTCAAAAATGGATAAAAGACTTGAATAGATGGTTCTTCAAAAAGATGTACAAACGACTAAGCACTTGAATAGATGCTCCATATCACTAAATGCGTGTTTATATATTTGTGTGCATGCATACACACACAAGCACACACACACACATACACAAGCAGAAAACAAGTATTGGTGAGGAAGTGAGGGAGTAGGAAGCATTGTGATGTGTCAGAGGGAATGTAGAATGATACAGCTGCTTTGCAAAAGAGTATGGCAGTTTTTCAGATATTGAAAAATAGAATTACTCCATGATCCAGGAATCTTACTCTGAGGTATACCCAGAGGAACTGAAATCAGGGTCTTAAATATTTGTACTCTAGTGTTTAGAGCAGTAATAATCAGAGTAACTAAAATATGAGAGCAACCTACGTGTTCATTCACTGATTCCTGGATAAGCAAAGAATACAATATTATTCATAGAATAATTGTATTCATAGAATACAATATTATTCAGTGTGAAGAAGGAAAAGATCTAGGAATGTGCTACAACATGGATGAATCTTGAGGACATTTAGCTTCCAAAAATGCCATTTTTGTGACTTTTAGTGAGTCATAACAATACAACTACTTATTTCAATTATATGGGGTACTTAGTGTAGTCAAAACCATAGATCTGGGAGGGTAATGATGCTTTTCATGTGTTTATGGAACAAAAAGGAAAGTTAGGTTTAAAAGATATAGAGTTACAGTTTTAAAACGTAGAAAAGAATTAGAAAGATAAATGGCGATGTTGATCGCCCGATAATATGAATGTATTTAATATTACTGAACGCTGCACTTTATAATAATTAACATGTTATATTTTATGTTATTTGATTTTACCAACATACAAAATTGGGAAAGAATGTAATACGAGGGAAGGGAGTGGACCTGGGATACAGCAGACAGTAATCAGATGGGCGAGACACTGCATACGTTGAAGGAGAAGAGCTGAGAGTCTTCATTACTCTGAGGGTGTATTAAATAGATATGTGTGGGTGTACTGCTATCCCCCATGGGTTATCTTAAATTAATAAAGTCCATAAGGCTTGCTGAGGCTTTTTTAAAAACTGGATAACCTAGGAGATAATTAAAGGGTGATACTTAAGTCTATGTCTAGGTTGACAGATTTTGCAGGGAACACGAACCCGAGAACAGTGGAAGTCCTGAGAGTGTAAGTACATGGAAATTAGAAAAAAAATAAAGGGAATTAGGAAAACTTTGGACTTCGAAGGTCATGTATTAATGAGTCAGACCTGAGGTCTCTAAGGAGTTATATACACAGTTGCTATTTGGATTACTTGTTGATAAAGACCAGTGGAAAAACTAGAGTCGTTTCCAAGTGTAGGTAAGATATACTGAGAGGATGGAGGTGGAAAGTAGGGAGGCCCAGAGAAAAGTGGGAAGGTCATATTGGGCTACGGTGGTGGTAATATCCAGCAGAACAGATGCTAGGAGAGAGTATGGATTCATCTTTCTTCTTTCGATTCCCCACCTCATCCTTAATAATTCTTTGGGACTGTTTCATTGCTCTGTGACGCAGGTACAGAATTCGCGTGAGGAGACTACACCCTCAGTGTCCAGCTGTCTGAGGCCTCAGTGTGCTTCAAGTGATGGAGAACTCTTTCTTCTTTATGAGAAGAGTTAGTACCTCGTAGCTAAACTTAGGCTGGAGCTTATGCAATATTGATTCCGTTTTATATATACTGTTGGCACAGAGGTTCCTCCTCCTCTTTTCTTGACCATTCTGAAATGAATCTATATTTCTCAATATTTGGGTATATCAGATAAATACATTAAGGAAAGGAATCTTATATATTGCTCCCTGCATAGTTTGCTCTTTCTTGTTTCTCCTTTACCTTTACTAAATTAGCACAGGGAGAGACCTTGAAATGTTCTAATCAGGAGAGGTTAGAACATCATATTTCTAGAGAGGTTGGTTGGACAGAGCAGGGGTCCCAGTGAAAATCAAAGCTTCTGTTTCTACTTGGAAGTTTACCTGTATAGAGTAGAGGGCTCCAGGAAATATCCTGGAATATTCCAATGTCCCTGCAGGAGATCATTAAGCGAGGCAGGATGTGGTAGCAGATCAGGGTCCTATGACATGTTTGTCAGTCATCTGATGTGAGATTCTCAGAGCCAATCCCATATGGTAGGGCTGACTGCAGAGTGAGGCAGCACCTGTGAAAACCTTTGATCACATGTTAAAGATGAAGCTCTGATTCTGGGGAGAATTCTGTTGCCTGACTGAATGTCACTCTTCGGTGGGGATGAGATTCTGTGCTTTTCTTCTCTTGATGACCACTGACTGAAAATCTTTAGAGGATCATGTCTAGAAAGCATTCTTGATTTAATTTCTTAAAGAAGAAAACATAGAAAACATTTTTATCCACTTCCAAATTGAGGATCAAGGGGAATGACATCAGCGAAAACGTCAGAGTCGGGAGCTCTGGCTTGTGTCCATCGCCAGAAACACGGACATACGTGGTCAAACCTGTCAGAATGATCTTTTCAACACATGTCAGTTTTCTTTTCTTTTCACCCTGTAGATTTATCTTTCATTGAAACTTAACTTACTACAGGATGTGGAGAATAAACAGGAAAGGTGAAACTGTATTTCCTGATGAAAGAATCAGTAAGTCACATTAGCTGTTCTGAGCTATGTCTTACCCACCGTGACTGTAATTAAAACAAACAAATACTTTTTTTTTGGTAAGTCAGTTCTGACATTTCCTCGTTAAAGACGAGGTAACAGATACAGACTTAGATCTCCCAGAATTGAGCAAACTTTTGATTGTACCTGCGCTGAATATATGAGCATGACCTGCTATAAATCTTCATGATACTGATTGCCACAACTGACAAATTCCCTTTTTCCACTCCTGATATGTTGCATGTAAGGAATGCACAGGTCACTAACCCCAGCTGGTCACAGGTAAACTCTGCCACATGGATTACTGCATGTTTTCCTGCCGGAAGACTACACATTCTTTTTTTTTTTTTTTTTTGGTGGTGGTACGCGGGCCTCTCACTGCTGTGGCCTCTCCCGTTGCGGAGCACAGGCTCCGGACGCACCGGCCCAGCGGCCATGGCTCACGGGCCCAGCCGCTCCGCGGCATGTCGGATCTTCTCGGACCGGGGCACGAACCCGTGCCCCCTGCATCCGCAGGCAGATTCTCAACCACTGCGCCACCAGGGAAGCCCGACTACACATTCTTGAGTATCATGCCTGCAGAGTATCAGGACTCTTCTTTTTTCTGGATAATTTTATGAGAAAAATATAAATTGTATTTGCATATTCTTCATGTTTTTATTTATCCATTCTCTTTCAAGTCCTAAGTGCAGATATTAAAATGATTTCCAAGAGGGTGGTAAATAAGACAGCTACGTATATGCTCCAAAATTAGCAATAAAGCATAATACAATTGTAAATGCATTAATGTGTGATTAATATGTAGACATTTATGTAAAAGCAATTTTAGTAATGCTTTGTGGAGAGCTTCAGAATCTAGGTATTAAAATAAAAGAAGAAGGAGTTCTTGAAACTCTCAGGGAATTATAGAGAAGTCTTTGTGTCTATAAATATCAACCTGAAATAATGCATATTCTCAGAAATAAACTAAGCATAAAATTGTAGGAAGAAACTTCATGAAATGAAAGAGCGTGTGCTGGCCATACAAGAAAAATAATATTCTCAGAGAATAATGAAGAGTGTGGAGTTCAGCAGAAGGGTAATACAGACTCAGGCAGTAAATCTTTGGAGACCCTAATTATGAGTTCCTGATATTTCATCTTTGGAGAGACAGTAGTCAGTCATTTGAAATATGATGTTATAAGATGACGTTAACATACTTAAATACTTTCGTTTAGAAATGACCACTTAGAACCAGAATAAATGAAAGAGATCACAAAAGTATGTTTTTGTTGATTTTTAAAGACCTCAGGTGAGTGCTGATAATTTAAAAATCCATGATGTCTTTCACTGCAAAGTAAAGAAACTGTTAGAGTGGAGCGATGACTGGACTGGATGTCAATATTCTGACATCGGCTGAGTGTGATTCGTGTTTGGTAATTGCAGTCATTGTTGCTTTTGTTGTGGTCATCCATTTACAATGCTTGGTGTCAGTTGATTTATCTGTTGTAAAAATAAAATACAGTCTGTGTGTGTAAAAAAACATACGTGATGTCTTGATAAAGTTGTATGGAATTTGAGATCCAGAAAAAAGCATTTATTTTCTGTAATGCTAGGATGCTAATTGGACATTTTTGCAAGAAAGGGATTTCAGGATGCAAAAATCTCATGTCTCTAAGGTGGGAAGTCAGTTCATTGTGGAACATTCTATTAAACTTGTGTGAGTGGAGAAATAATCCTTTGCAAGGAAGAGGTCTCGATTCCCTTTTTAATAGTTAGTGGTTTATAGTATACCGAATGAGGAAAATGGCTATTTCTGAACTTTAGAAAAAAAGAATATAGTTTTTCTGCGTTTATATTGAGAAGCTGATGTAGAATATCCAAAATTCTTTATTTTGAAAAACAATGTAATTAATTTGACATAATTCATATATATTGAACCTGTGGTACACACACACAAGAAAACTTACATTCAAAAAATGTTTTGCACTTAAGAAATATTTTCTAGTGTAGTCAATTTACAATGTTGTGGGTTTTTTAATACATGTTTATTGGAGTATAATTGCTTTCTAACACTGTATTACTTTGTGCTTTACAACAAAGTGAATCACCTATAGGTATACGTATATTCCCCTTATCCCCCCTCTTGAGCCTCCCTCCACCCTCCCTATCCCACCCCTCTGGGGGTCATAAAGCACCGAGCTGAACTCCCTGGCTATGTGGCCGCTTACCACTAGCTCTTTTACATTTGGTAATGTATATATGTCAGTGCTACTCTCTCACTACGTCCCTGTCTCCCCTTCCACCCTGTGTCCTTAAGTCCGTTCTCTACATCTGTGTCTCTAGTCCTGTCCTATCACTAGGTTAGTCAGTACCATTTTTCTACATTCCATATATATGTGTTCATGTATGGTATTTGCTTTTCTCTTTCTAACTTACTTCACTCTGTATGACAGACTCTAGGTCCAATGACCTCACTACAAACAACTCAATTTTGTTCCTTTTTATGGCTGAGTAATATTCCATTATATATATGGGCTACATCTTCTTTATATATTCATCCATCAGTGGACATTTAGGTTGCTTCTATATCCTGGCTATTGTAAACAGTGCTACAGTGAACATTGTGGTACATGTATCTTTTTTGTGTGTGTGTGGTACGCGGGCCTCTCACTGTTGTGGCCTCTCCCATTGCAGAGCGCAGGCTCCGGATGCGCAGGCTCAGCGGCCATGGCTCACGGGCCCAGCCACTGTGCGGCATGTGGGATCTTCCCGGACCGGGGCACGAACCCGTGTCTCCTGCATTGGCAGGTGGATTCTCAACCACTGCGCCACCAAGGAAGCCCCATGTATCTTTTTGAATTATGGTTTTCTCCGGGTATATGCCCAGTAGTGGGATTGCTGGGTCATATGATAGTTCTATTTTTAGCTTTTAAGGAACCTCCATACTGTTCTCCATAGTGACTGTATCAGTTTACATTCCCACCAACAGTGCAGGAGGGTTCCCTTTTCTCCACCCCCTCTGCAGCCTTTATACATTGTTGTATTAAGTTCTGTATAATTAATTAATTATAATTAATTATATATACATATAATTAATATATATATTCTTTTCCATTATGGTTTAACACAGGATATTGAATATAGTTTCCTCTGCTATACAGTAGGTCTTTGTGGGTTGTCCATCCTATGTAGAATAGTTTGCTTCTGCTATTCCAAAACTCCCAATCTTTCCTTCGCTCTCTCCTTGGCAACCACAACTCTGTTTTCTGTATCTGTGTGTTTGTTTCTGTTTCACTGACATATTCATTTGTGTCCTGTTTTCGATTCCACATATAAGTGATATTATATGCTACTTGTCTTTCTGTTTCTGACTTACTTCACTTAGTATCATTATCTCTAGGTCCATCCATGTTGCTGCAAATGCCATTATTTCATTCTTTTTATGTCTGAGTAATATCTCTTGTATATGTATGCCACACCTTCTTTATACATTCATTTTTCAATGAGCATTTAGGTTGTTTCCAAGTCTTGGCTATTATAAATAGTGCTGCTATGAACATAGGGTTTCATGTGTCTTTTTGAATTATAGTTTTGTCTGGATATATGTCCACAAGTGAGATTGCTAGATCATATGGCAACTCTCTTTATAGCATTTTTGAGGAACCTCCATACCGTTTTCCATAGTGGGTGCACCTACTTACATGGCCACCAACAGTGTAGAAGGGTTCCTTTTTCTCCATATCCCCTCCAGCATTTGTTAATTGTAGATTTTTTTAATGATGGCCATTCTGATCTGTGTGAAGTGATACCTCATTGTAATTTGGATTTGCATTTCTCTAATCATTAGTGATGATGAGCATCTTTTCATGTGCCTGTTGGCTATACTTATGTCTTCTTTGGAGAAATGTTTATTTAGGTCTTCTACCCATTTTTCCACTGAGTTATTTGTTATTTTGTTGTTGAGTCGTATGAGCTGTTTGTATAGTTTGGAAATTAAGCCCTTGTCAGTCTCATCATTTGCTAATATTTTCTCCCAGTCCATAGGGTGTATTTTCATTTTGATTATGGTTTCCTTTGCTGTGCAACAGCTTATAAATTTGGTTAGTTCTTGTTTCTTTTTTGCTTTTACAGTAAGTCTCCTCCATATGAACAAGTTCTGTTCCAAGAGTGCGTTTGTAAGTCCAATTTGTTTGTAAGTCCCACAAAGTTAGCCTAGGTACCCAACGTACACAGTCGGCTCTATGGTATTGTACCGTAATATGTTTATAATACTTTCCACGCAAACAATACATAAAAAACAAACACAAAAATAAAGAAAATGTTTTTAATCTGAGAGTACAGTAAGTAGAAAAGTACAGTAGTACAGTACGACAGCTTTGATACTGGGGCTGGCATGGAGGGAAGAGGCAAGAAGAGTTACTGACTGGAGGAGGCAGAGGAGGTGGGAGAAGGTAGAGGTGGAGGATTATCAGCAGTAGGAGACAGAGGGCAAGCTGCCATTTCACTCACGCCTGACATTGATGGCAGAGGTTCTGGTTCCTTGCTGGATTTCATTCTATCTACCCTCTTGAAAAAATGATCCATTGATGTCTGGGTAGTAGTTCCTTTTTTCTCATCATAGGTGACAAGGTAGCGTAGCACTGGATTGCATTCTGAATGGTTGCCACCTTTGGGTACCATTCTAGGTTCGGGTCCTATACCTCAAAAACGAACAGTGCTTCCTCAAATAAAGAAGATTCCGTTGCCATTCTCTGTGTTGTGAATCTCTTCAGTTCTTCTGTTACCTCTTCTTCCTCCTGTCCCTCTTCATCCTTTCTCTGGACCTCCAATTCCATCAGCAAGCTCCTCATGTTGCACAGCAAGGAGTTCAATGAAGTCATCCTCTTGGAGATCTAGCTGCAGCTTCTCGCTGTGGGTCACTACGTTGCTGAAGACCTCTTCAGACTTCTGATCTACCTTCTCAAATCCACAAAAATCACGAACAAACTGTGGGCAAAGTTTCTTCCAAACTCCATCCACGGTGCCCACCATACCCTCACACCGTGCAAAGTCAGTGTTTTTTATGGTCTTGTGGATGTTATAGTCCTTCCAAAGTTGTCCCTAGGTTGTTCCTGATTTGTCACTTACCTTCACTGCCTGACCAAAAGTGGGACATAAGTAATATTTCTTGAAAGTCACTTTAACTCCCTGGTCCATAGGTTGAATGAGCAATGTAGTATTCGGTGGCAGATGCACTACTTTGACGTTGAGATGAAAGTCATTCATGGATGGGGGATGGCCCAGAGCATTGTCGAGCAGCAAAAGAATGTTTTGCTGGAATGTCCTTCTCCAAGCGATATTTCTCTACATCTGGGATAAAGTGGTGGTAAAAGCAGTCCTGGAACGTGGCCTGTGCAATCCAGGATTTAGGGTTATGCTTCCACACAACAGGAAGAGAGCCCTTGGCTATGTTTTTAAGGGTTCTTGGGTTCTCTGAATGATAAACTAAGAGAGGCTTCAGCTTCAATTCACCAGAAGCATTGCCACGAAACAACAGTTAGCCTATCCTTTGCTGTTTTACAGCCCGGCATCAACTTTTCCTCCTTACTGATGTAATTTTGGTCTGGCATCTTCCAGTACAGCTGTGTCTCATCCACATTAAAAACCTGGTCGGGTAAATACACACCATCATCAATCATTTCTTAAAGTGTTTCCGGAAGTTCCTGGACATCTACCCTATATGCACTTGCTGCCTCTCCACTTACTTTTACATTGTGAAATTTGGCTCTAGCCTTGAACCGATGAAACCAGCCATGGCTGACATTAAAAGATGTGCCCTCTGATTCTTTTCCGTGTTTCTTCTTCAAGTCTTCATAAAGGCCTTTAGCTTTCTCTTGAATCAGCATTAAGCTGAGCAGGACTCAGCGCTGATGTTGGTCTTGCATCTGCACACTGAGAAGTTTCTCCATCTCCTCCACCACTTTTCCATGCTTCTTCGATATTTTGTCAACATCGTCAGCACAGCAGACTTCACATGTTCCAAGATCTTGTCCTTGGTCTTTAGATTTGTGCCAGTGATTGAATGATTCATGTTATAAGAATGAGCGATGTCTAACATCTTTTTGCCTCGATCCACTCTCTCAATTACTTTCACTTTTCTTTCCATCATTATCGCTTGGCGCTTCTTAACAGTACCAGCTACATCACCACTGCTTTTACACTTGCCTCCAGACATCTTGGCCTTGAAATAAAGGTACTGTACTACTGTACTCTATACAGTACTGTAAAGCACACAAAAGCACAACCACTTATAGAGGATGCATGCACGTGACAATGTATGCCAGATACACAAACTAACTTACATGATTTGACATGCGAATGGACGTTTGCATCTTTGAAAGTTTTCAACTTGAAAGTTTGTATGTAGGTGACTTACTGTATTTCTGCTGCCTCGGGAGAACTACCTAGGAAAACTGTGGTATGATTTACGTCAGAGAATGTTTTGCTTATGTTCTCTTCTAGGAGTTTGAAGGTGTCTTATCTTATATTTAAGCATATAAGCCGTTTGGAGTTGATTTTTGTGTATGCTGTGAGGGTATGTTCTGACTTCACTGATTTGCATATGGCTGTCCAACTTTCAAAACACCACTTGCTGAAGAGACTATCTTTTCTCCACTGTATATTCTTGCCTCCTTTGTCGAAGGTTAATTGACCATAGGTGTGTGGGTTTATTTCTGGGATCTCTATTCCATTCCATTGATCCATGTATCTATTTCTGTGGCAATACCATGCGGCTTTGATTACTTTAACTTTGTAGTATTGTCTGAAATTTAGGAGGGTTATGCCTCCTGCTTTGTTCTTTTTCCTCAGGATTGTGTTGACAGTTCTGACTTTTTATGGTTCCAGATATATTTTAGGATTATTCTAGTTCTGGGGGAAATGTCATGGGTATTTTGATAGGGATCACATTAAATCTGTAGATTGCTTTGGGTAGTATAGCCATTTTAACAGTATTAATTCTTCCCATCCAAGAGCATGGGATGTCTTTCCATTTCTTTGAATCATCTTCAGTTTCCTTTACTAATGTTTTGTAGTTTTCAGCATATAAATCTTTCACCTCCTTGATGAGAGTTTTATTCGTAAGTCTTTTATTTTTTTTGATGCCATTTAAAAAAGGGATTGTTTGTTCACATTTCCTTTCTGATATTTCATTGTTAGTGTAAAGAAATGCAACCAGGGACTTCCCTGGTGTCTCCATGGTTGAGAATCTGCCTGCAAATACAGGGGACATGGGTTTGAGCCCTGGTGCAGGAAGATCTCACATGCTGTGGAGAAACTAAACCTGTGTGCCACAGCTACTTAGCCTGCACACTAGAGCCCGTGAGCCACAAATACTGAGCCCGTGTGTCACAACTACTTATGCCCGCATGCCTAGAGCCCATGCTCTGCAACAAGAGAAGCCACTGCAATGAGAAGCCTGTGCACCACAATGAAGACTAGTCCCCCGTGGCCACAACTAGCAAAAACCTGTGCACAGCAATGAAGACCCAATGCAGCCAAAATAAATTAACAAAAAAGAAAAACAAGAAATGCAACCAATTTATGTACGTTAATCTTGTATCCTGCTACTTTGCTAAATTTGTTTATCAATTCTAGTAGGTTTTGGGTGGAATTTTTAGGATTTCCTTTATATATATTATCATGTCATCTGCAAATAATGACAAATTTACCTCTTCCCTTCCAATTTGGTTAGAGTTTTTTCTTTTTCTTGTCTGATTGTTGTGGCTAGGACTTCCAGTACTATGTTGAAGAGAAGAGGTGAGAGTGGGAATCCTTGTCTTGTTCCGGATTTTAGCGGGAAGGCTTTCACCTTAGGAACATTGAGTAATATATTGCCTGTGGGCTTGTCATAAATAGCTTCTATTATGTTGAGATATGTTTCCTCTATACCCACTTTGGTAAGTGTTTTTATGATGAATGGATACTGAAGTTTTTCAAATGCTTTTTCAGCATCTATTGAGATGATCATTTGTTTTGTTCTTTTCCTTTGTTGATGGGGTGTATCATGTTGATTGATTTGCCTATGTTGAAACAACTTTGTGACACTGGGGTGAATCAAATTTGGTCATGGTGTATGATCCTCTTATGTGTTGTCAGATTCGGTTTTCTAATATTCAGATGAGAATTTTTGCATCTAAATTTATCGAAGATATTGGCCTGCAATTTTCTTTTTTGATAGTGTCTTTCTCTGTGCTTTTTTTTGAAAGTCTTTATTGAATTTGTTCCAATATTGCTACTGTTTTGTTTTGGTTTCTTGTTTGTGAGGCATGTGGGATCTCAGCTCCACCACCAGGGATTGTACTCACACCCCCTGCACTGGAAGGTGAAATCTTAACTGCTGGACCACCAGAAAAGTCCTCATCTGTTTTTTGTTTGTTTGTTTTAGTAAATTTCTTTCTTTATTTTTGGATGCATTGGGTGTTCGTTGCTGTGCACGGGCTCTCTCTAGTTGTGGTGAGCGGGGGCTACTCTTCATTGTGGTGTGCAGGCTGTTCATTTCGGTGGCTTCTTTTTTTGCAGAGCATGGGCTCTAGGTGTGCAGGCTTCAGCAGTTGTGGCTATCAATCTCAGTAATTGTGGCTCATGGGATGTAGAGTGCAGGCACAGTCGTTGTGGCACACAGGCTTAGTTGTCCCATGGCATGTGGGATCTTCCCAGACCAGGGCTCAAACCAATGTCCCCTGCATTGGCAGATGGATTCTTAACCACTGTGCCACCAGAGAAGTCACCCCACCTGTTTTTGATATCAAGGTGATGATGGCTTCATAGAATGTCTTTGGAAGTATCCCTTACTCTTCAATCGTTTTGAAGAGTTTGAGAAGAATTAGTGTAAGTTCTTTTTTGTATATTTGGTAGAATTTGTCTGTGAAATCATCTGATCCTGGACTTTTGTTGGTAAGGAGTTTTTTAAAATTACAGATTCTATTTTGCTTTTAGTGATCAGTATGTTCAAGTTATCTATTTCTTCTTGATTCAGTTTTGTTTGGCTGTAAAAAACCAACATATATTTTAACGTAATTTTAGCAACTAAATACTTACCATGTATTAGACCACAAAAGAGTGAAGAAAACAATATTAAAACAGTTTTTCAAATAGAAAAAGTATTGAAATATTTTTAAGAAATTGGGATAATAATGCTAATTACAATAATGACAAATTGTTCTGAACTTAAAGACTACTTTATTGGGCTTCCCTGGTAACGCAGTGGTTGCGAGTCCGCCTGCCGATGCCTGGGACACGGGTTCATGCCCTGGTCTGGGAGGATCCCACATTCCATGGAGCGGCTGGGCCCGTGAGCCATGGCCGCTGAGCCTGCGCGTCCGGAGCCTGTGCTCCGCAACGCGAGAGGCCACAACAGTAAGAGGCCCGCCTACCACACACACAAAAAGACTATCTAAGATGCTTATTATATGCTTATTATAAGCATGATATTATATGCTTATATATTATATATGCTTATTATATGCTTATTATATTCTTATTATAGGCATGATATATGCTTATTTTTTTATTGTTTTAAAATACATGGAATATTTTCTCCTTTCTAATGTAATTCTTTTATTTTACCTGTATATTGTGAAAAAAATGTAGTTGCACATAATATAAAAATTATACTTTAATGGGAGATATTAATCTGTTTACAGTTACTATAGTACTGAAAACACTTAGGTTTAGAGTTACCATGTTATTGAGTGCTCTTATTTATTTATTTATTTAAAAATATTTAATTTGGGGGGGGGCATAAATTATTTATTTATTTTTATCATCTTTATTGGACTATAATTGCTTTACAGTGGTGTGTTAGTTTCTGTTTTATAACAAAGTGAACAAGCTCTACATATACATATATCCCCTTATCTCCTCCCTCTTGCGTCTCCCTCCCACCCTCCGTATCCCACCGTCTAAGTGGTCACAAAGTACTGAGCTGATCTCCCTGTGCTATGCAGCTGTTTCCTACTAGTTATCTGTTTTACATTTGGTAGTATATATAAGTCCATGTCACTCTCTCACTTCGTCAAGGCTTACCCTTCCCCCTCCCCATGTCCTCAAGTCCATTCTCTATGTCTGCGTCTTTATTCCTGTCCTGCCCCTAGGTTCTTCCCAACCATTTTCTTTCTTTTTTTTTTAGATTCCATATATATGTGTTAGCATACAGTATTTGTTTTTCTCTTTCTGACTTACTGCACTCTGTATGACAGACTCTAGGTCCATCCACCTCAGTACAAATAACTCAATTACATTTCTTTTTATGGCTGAGTAATATTCCATTTTATATTGAAGATGTGCAACATCTTCTTGATCCATTCATCAGTTGATGGACACTTAGATTGCTTCCATGTGCTGGCTATTGCAAATAGAGCTCCAATGAACATTATGGAACATGACTCTTTTTGAATGATGGTATTCTCTAGGTGTATGCCCAGTACTGGGATTGCTGTATCATATGGTAGTTCTATTTTTAGGTTTTTAAAGAACCTCCATACTATTCTTGAGAGTGGGTGTATCAATTTACACTCCCACCAACGGGGCAAGAGGGTTCTATTTTCTCCACACCTCTGCAGCATTTATTGTTTCTAGATTTTTTGATGATGACCATTCTTACCTGTGTGTGGTGATACCTCATTGTAATTTTGATTTGCATTTCTCTGATGATCAGTGATGTTGAGCATTCTTTCATGTGTTTGTTGGCAATCTATATAACTTCTTTGGAGAAATGTCTATTTAGGTCTTCTGCCCATTTATGGATTGGGTTGTTTGTTTTTTTGATATGGATCTGCACGGGCTGCTTGTAAAGTTTGGAGATTAATCCTCTGTCAGTTGCTTCATTGGAAAATATTTTCTCTCATTCTGAGGGTTGTTTTTTCATCTTGTTTACGTTTTCCTTTGTTGTACAAAAGCTTTTAAGTCTCATTAGGTCTCATTTGTTTATTTTTGTTTTTATTTCCATTTCTCTAGGAGGTGGGTCAAAAAGGATCTTGCTGTGATTGATGTCATAGAGTGTTCTACCTATGTTTTCCTCTAAGAGTTTTATAGTGTCTGGGCTTACATTTAGGTCTTTAATCCATTTTGAATTTATTTTTGTGTATGGTGTTAGGGAGTCTTCTAATTTCATTCTTTTACCTGTAGATGTCCAGTTTTCCCAGCACCACTTACTGAAGAGGCCATGATTTCTCCATTGTATATTCTTGTCTCCTTTATCAAAACTAAAGTGACCATATGTGCATAGGTTTATCTCTGGGTTTTCTCTCCTGTTCCATTGATCTATATTTCTGTTTTTGTGCCACTACCATACTGTCTTGACTACTGTAGCTTTGTAGTATTGTCTGACGTCAGGGAGCCTGATTTTTCTAGCTCTGTTCTTCTTCTCAAGATTGCTTTGGCTGTTCAGAGTCTTTTGTGTTTCCATACAAATTGTGAATTTTTTTTGTTCCAGTTGTCTGAAAAATGCCATTGGTACTTTGATATGGATTGCATTGAATCTGTAGGTTGCTTTGGGTAGTATAGTCATTTTCACTATGTTGATTCTTCCAATCCAAGAACATGGTATATCTCTCTATCTGTTTGTGTCATCTTTGATTTCTTTCCTCAGTGTCTTATAGTTTGTTGAGTAAACGTCTTTTGTCTCCTTAGGTAGGTTTATTCCTAGGTATTTTATTCTTTTTGTTGCAGTGGTAAATGGGAGTGTTTCCTTAATTTCTCTTTCAGATTTTTCATTTTAGTGTATAGGAATGAAAGAGATATGTGTACATTAATTTTGTATGCTGCAACCTTACCAGATTGATTGATTAAGTCTAGTAGGTTTCTGGTAGCATCTTTAGGATTCTCTATGTATAGTATCATGTCATCTGCAAACAGTGAGAGCTTAACTTCTTATTTTCTGATTTGGATTCCTTTTATTTCCTTTTCTTCTCTGGTTGCTGTAGCTAAAAATTCCAGAAGTGTGTTGAATCATAGTGGTGAGAGTGGGCAACCTTGTCTTGCTTCTAATATTGGTGGAAATGGTTTCACTTTTTCACCATTGAGAATGATGTTGGCTGTGGATTTGTCATATATGGCTTTTATTATGTTAAGGAAAGTTCCCTCTATGCCTACTTTCTTGGGTTTTTAAAAAATCATAAATGGTTATTTAATATTGTCAGAAGAATTTTCTGCATCTATTGAGATGATCATATGGTTTTTATCCTTCAGTTTTTTAGTATGGTGTATCACATTGATTTGCATATATTGAAGAATCCTTGCATCCCTTGGATAAACCCCACTTGATCTTGGTGTATGATCCTTTTAATGCTCTGTTGATTTCTGTTTGCTAGTATTTTGGTGTGGATTTTTCCATCTATGTTAATCAGTGATATTGACCTGTAGTTTTCTTTCTTTGTGACATCTTTGTCTGGTTTTGGTATCAGGGAGATGGTGGTCTCATAGAATAAGTTTGGGAGAGATCCTCCCTCTGCTCTATTTTGGAAGAGTTTGAGAAGGATAGGTGTTAACTCTTCTCTAAATGTTTGATGGAATTTGCATGTGAAGCCATCTGGTCCTGGGCTTTTGTTTGTTGGAATATTTATAATCACAGTCTCAATTTCAGTGCTTGGGATTGGTTTGTTTATAGTTTCTATTTCTTCCTGGTTCAGTCTTGGAAGGCTGTGCTTTTCTAAGAATTTGTCCATTTCTTCCAGGTTGTCCATTTTATTGGCATATAGTTGCTTGCAGTAATCTCTCATGATCCTTTGTATTTCTGCAGTGTCAGTTGTTACTTCTCCTTTTTCATTTGTAATTCTATTGATTTGAGTCCTGTCCCTTCTTTTCTTGATGAGTCTGGCTAATGGTTTATCAATTTTGTCTATCTTCTCAGGGAACCAGCTTTTAGTTTGTTTGATCTTTGCTGTTGTTTCCTTCATTTATTTTCCATTTATTTCTGATATGATCTTTATGATTTCTTTCCTCTGCTGACTTTGTTTTTTTTTTTTCTTTCTTTCTCTAATTGCTTTAGGTGTAAGGTTAGCTTGTTTATTTGAGATGTTTCTTGTTTCTTGAGGTAGGATTTTATTGCTATAAACTTCCCTCTTAGAACTCCTTTTGCTGCATCCCATAGGTTTTGGGTCTTCATGTTTTCATTGTCATTTGTTTCTAGGTATTTTTAAATTTCCTCTTTGATTTCATCAGTGATGTCTTGGTTATTAAGTAGAGTATTGTTTAGCGTCCATGTGTTTGTATTTTTTACAGATTTTTTTTTTCCTGTAATTGATATCTAGTCTGATAGCATTGTGGTTGGAAAAGATACTTGATAATGATTTCAATTTTCTTAAATTTACCAAGGCTTGATTTGTGACCCAAGATATGATCTATCCTGGAGAATGTTCCACGAGCCCTTGAGAAAAAGTGTATTCTGTTGTTTTTGGATGGGATGTCCTGTGAGTATCAATTAAGTCCATCTTGTTTAATGTATCATTTTAAAGCTTGTGTTTCTTTATTTATTTTCATTTTGGATGATCTGTTCATTGGTGAAAGAGGGGTGCTAAAGTCCCCTACTATGATTGTGTTACTGTCGATTTCCCCTTTTATGGCTGTTAGCATTTGCCTTATGTATTAAGTTGCTCCTATGTTGGGTGCATAAGTATATAGAATTGTTATATCTTTTTCTTGGATTGATCCCTTGATGATATGTAGTGTCCTTCTTTGTTTCCTGTAATAGTCTTTATTTTAAAGTCTTTTTTGTCGGATATGAGAATTGCTACTCTAGCTTTCTTTTGATTTCCATTTGCATGGATTATCTTATTCCATCCCCTAACTTTCAGTCTGCATGTGTCCCCAGGTCTCAAGTGGGTCTCTTGTAGACCACATATATACCAGTTATGTTTTTGGATCCATTCAGCCAGTCTATGTCTTTTGGTTGGAGCATTTAATCCATTTACATTTAAGGTAATTATTGATATGTATGTTCTTATGACCATTTTCTTAATTGTCTTGGGTTTGTTATTGTAGGTCTTTTCCTTCTCTTGTGTTTCCTGCCTAGAGAATTTCCTTTAGCATTTCTTGTAAAGCTGGTTTGGTGGTGCTAAATTCTCTTAGTTTTTGCTTGTCTGTAAAGATTTTAATTTCTCTGTCAAATCTGAATGAGATCTTTGCTGGTTCGAGTAATCTTGGTTGTAGCTTTTCCCCTTTCATCACTTTAAATATGTCCTGCCAGTCCCTTCTGGCTTGCAGAGTTTCTGCTGAAAGATCATCTGTTAACCTTACGGGGATTCCCTTGTATGTTATTTGTTGTTTTTCCCTTGCTGCTTTTAATATTTTTTCTTTGTTATTTAATTTTTGATAGTTTGATTAATATATGTTTTGGCATGTTTCTCCTTGGGTTTATCTTGTATGGGACTCTCTGCACTTCCTGGACTTGATTAATGATTCCCTTTCCCATATTAGGGAACTTTTCAACGAAAATCTCTTCAAATATTTTCTCAGTCTCTTTCTTTTTCTCTTCTACTTCTGGGACCCTGATATTCGAATGTTGGTGTGTTTAATGTGGTCCCAGAAGTGTCTCAGATTGTCCTCAATTCTTTTCATTCTTTTTTCTTTATTCTGCTCTGCAGTAGTTATTTCCACTATTTTATCTTCCAGGTCATTTATCCATTCTTCTGCCTCAGTTATTCTGCTATTGTTTCCTTCTTGAGAATTTTAAATTCCATTTATTGTGTTGTTCATCATTGTTTGTTTGCTCTTTAGTTCTTCTAGGTCCTTGTGAAATGTTTCTTGTATATTCTCCATTCCAGTTCCAAGATTTGGGATCATCTTTACTATCATTACTCTGAATTCTTTTTCAGGTAGACTGCCTGTTTTCTCTACATTTGTTTGGTCCGGTGAGTTTTTACCTTGCTCCTTCATCTGCTGTGTGTTTCTCTGTCTTCTCATTTGGCTTTGGGGACTGTGTTTGGGGTCACCTTTTTGCAGGCTGCAGATTCGTAATTCCCATTGTTTTGGTGTCTGCCTCCAGTGACTAAGGTTGGTTCAGTGGGTTGTGCAGGCTTTCTGGTGGAGGGGACTGGTGCCTGTGTTCTGGTGGGTGTGTCTGGATCTTGTCCTTCTGGTGGGCAATTCTGCATCCAGTGGTGTGTTTTGGGGTGTCTGTGGCCTTATTATGATTTTAGTCAGCCCCTTTGCTAATGGGTGGGCCTGCATTCCTGTCTTGCTAGTTGTTTGGCATGGGATGTCCGGCACCATATCTTGCTGGTCTCTGACTGGAGCCAGGTCTCAGCATGGAGACGGATATCTCTGGGAGAGTTTTCATCGTTGGATATTATAAGGTGCTGGAGGTCTCTGGTAGATAAATGTCCTGAACTTGGCTCTCTCACCTCAGAGGCACAGGCCTGACACATGGCCGGAGCAGCAAGATCCTGTCAGCCACACGGCTGGGGGTGAGAGCAAGAGGTAGCTTTGGTACATCTCAAAGACCACCAATGGGATTCACTGACCATTTTCTCCCCAGACGTGAAGAAAACAAAATTCAGTCTTCGTCTAGTCAGCCACTTTGGTAGCCAGCCTCCAAGATGGCCCTAATTATCCCCTAATTATCTCCCAGTCTTCATCTACCAGTGTGTCTCCTCACACTTGAAAAAAGCTCACTGTTTAACTAATAAGAAATTGCAGAAATGACAAAGTGCAGTTTCCAAGTTTATCAAAGACATTGCAGCTTCTGCTTTGGTTTCTGCTAGATCACTCATCCTGGGGTAATCCAGCTTCCATGTCATGAGGACACTCAAGCAGCCCTAAGGAGAGATCCATGTGTCAAGGAACTGAGGCCTCTTACTTACAACCATGTGAGTGAGTCATCTCAGAAGTCAAAAGATTTAATTTTATTTATTTTTTGTTGCATTGGGTCTTCGTTGCTGCACAAGGTTTCTCTAGTTGTGTCACGCAGGGGTTACTCATCGTTGCGGCGCTCGGGTTTCTCCTTGCAGTGGTTTCTCTTATTGTGGAGTATGGACTCTAGGTGCATGGGCTTCGTAATTGTGTCATGCAGGCTCAATAGTTATTGCTTGCAGGCTCTAGAGTGCAGGCTCAGTAGTTGTAGTGCACGGGCTCAGTTGTTCCATGGCATGTGGGATCTTCCCAGACAGGGCTCAAACCTGTGTCCCCTTTATTGGTATGGAGATTCTTAACCACTGTGCCACCAGGGAAGCCCCTGGTAACTAGTTCTTGAACTTTTCAGCCTCAGCAATTATGAGAAAACAAAAATATTCTGTTGTTTATAAAATACCAAGTCTCTCGTATTTTGTTTTAGCAGTGAAGGGGCTGGCTGAGGAGAAATATCTGTGAGCTTGAAGACATATCAAGAGAAACCTTTAAATCTCAAAAGAAAAAATGGGCAGGAAAGAAATCAGCAGAACAGAGTAATCAATAATTGTGGAACAGTGAAAATGCTGTGACCTATACATAATGGATATAGCAGGAGGAAAATAAAGGTAACAAAGAACAGAAAGAATTTTTTAAAATGACTGAGAATCTCCCCAAATTAATGTCTCACACTAAATCCATAACATCCAAACTTAGAGAAACATATGAATAGTAAAGAAAATTGACCAATATCTCTCAGGACCATCAATGCAAAAATCGTCAACAAAATATTAACAAATCAAATCCAACAATATTTTGAGAGAATTTTATATCATGAATGAGAAGGAATAATCCCAGTTATGCAAGGCTTGTTCAACATTCTGAAATCAAATAATTATATTCATCATATCAACACCCTAAAGACAATCATTAACCTATCACTAGATTCAGAAGACCTTTGAAAAAACCTAAAACCCATTCTTCATAAAAACTCTTAGTTAAAGAAATAGACTGGAAGTTTCTCAAGTTGATAATAAAGATCTACAGGAAACTTTGATCTTACCTCATGATTAATGGTTAAAAACATGAAGCTTTGTCACTAAGTTCAGGTAAAAACAAAGATGTCCCCTTTCATGACTCCTTTTCCATATTTTACTCCAAGTCCTTACTAATGCAATAAGGCATAAAAAGAAATAAAACAGTACAGATTGGTTAGAAAAAAATGAAAGCAGCCTAAATAAAATGTGGACCATTATAATTTATGGGCACCTCACCAAAGAAAATAGACACCATGCATATAAGTATACAGAAGAATAATCCAGATTACATGCTGCCATAAAAAAGCAAATTAAAAATACAATTACATACCACTATGTAACACTTAGAATGGCTAAAATGTGTACAATGACAAGGACAAATTCTGTAGCGGATGCGGAACATTAGGAAATGACATTTGTTATTGGTGGAAATGAAAAATAATGCAGCTACTTTGGTAGTCTGATTGACACTTGCTATAATAGTGAACATTCCATTACTGTACAATCCAGCAAGTGTTCTCATGGATATTAACTGAAAGTAGTTTAAAACATACTTCCAGATGAAAACCTGCATATGGATATTTATAGCACCTAATTCAATATTGCCAAAATGTGAATGAAACTAAGGTGTCCTCCAATAGGTGAATGAAATGATATAGTATTAATATATACTGGGAATGGGGTAATATTGAGCACTAAGAAAGTAAGCTATCAAGCCATAAAAATATATGGGAATTCTTTTTTTTCTTTTGAAATGAGGTGATTTTCTTTATTTTGTAATTTAAATTTTATTGGAGTATAGTTGATTTACAATGTTGTGTTCATTTCAGCTGCACAGAAAGTGATTCAGTTACACATATGCATATATTCATTCTTTTTCAGAGTCTTTTCTGATAAAGATATTCCCAGAATATTGAGTAGAGTTGCCTGTGCTATACAGTAGGTCCTTGTTGCTTACCTATATTATATAGAGTAGTATTCGTATGTTTACCCCAAGTTCTTGATTTACCCCTCCCCCCACCTTTCCCCTTTGGTAACCATAAGTTTGTTTTCCAAGTCTGTGAGTCTGCCTCTGTTTTGTAAGTTAGTTCATTTGTATCAATTTTTAGTTTCCACCTAGAAGTGATATCATACAATATTTGTCTTACTCTGTCTGACTTACTTCACTTAGTACAATCATCTCTAGGTCCATCCATGTTACTGCAATTGACATTATTTTCTTCTATTTTTTTTTTCTTTTGCGGTACACAGGCCTCTCACTGTTGTGGCCTCTCCCATTGCGGAGCACAGGCTCAGGATACACAGGCTCCGGAGGCGCAGGTTCAGCGGCCATGGCTCACGGGCCTAGTCGCCCCATGGCATGTGGGATCTTCCCAGACCGGGGCATGAACCCGTGTCCCCTGCATTAGCGGGCAGACTCTCAACCACTGCACCACCAGGGAAGCCCCTATTTTCTTCTACTTTATGGCTGAGTCATATTCCATTATATATATGTATCACATATTCTTTACCTATATTCGTATGTTGATTTTGGTTGCTTCCATGTCTTCACTATTGTAAAGAGTGTTGCAGTGAACATTGGGGAAGATGTGTCTTTTCGATTTATGCTTTCCTCCAGATATGCACACAGGAGTAAACTTGCTGGATCATCTGGTAGCTCTATTTTATTTTATTTTCTTTCATTTCATTTCAATTTCTTTGGAGTATAGTTGATTTACAATGTTGTGTTACTTTCTGCTACACAGCAGAGTGAAGCAGTTATACATATATCCAATTCTTTTTGGATTCCTTTCCCACACAGGTCATTACAGAGTATTGTGTAGAGTTCCTCAAGTGCTATACAGTAGGCCCATATTTGTTATTTTTAAAATATATAGTGGTGTGTATATGTCAATCCCAATTTATCCCTCCCGCCTCCCCTTACTCTGGTAACCTCCATTCTGTGCTCCATAGTGGCTGTTGCCAATTGGCATTGCCACCAATAGTGAAGTATTTGTGGCACAGTAGTTAAGAATCTGCCTACCAGTGCAGGGGACACAGGTTTGAGCCCTGACCCAGGAAGATCCCACACGCTGCAGAGCACCTAAGCCTGTGTGCCACAACTACTGAGTCTGCGCTCTAGAGCCCATGAGCCACAACTACTGAGCTCACGTGCCACAACTACTGAAGCCTGTGTGCCTAGAGCCTGTGCTCCACAACAAGAGAAGCCACTGCAAAGAGAAGGCTGCGTACCACAACGATGAGTAGCCCCCGCTTGCTGCAACTATAGAAAAGCCGCATGCAGCAACGGGGACCCAAAGCAGATTAAAATATACGAATAATATGTAGTAGGTTTCTCTTTTTTCCACACCTTCTGAAGCATTTCTTGTTTCTAGACATTGTGAGGATGGCTACTCTGAGTGGTTCTAGGTGATACTTCTTTGTACATCTGATTTGCATTTGTCTGACATAAAGCAATGGTGAGCATCTTCATGTGTGCTTTTTTTTGAACAGTGTGAGTAAAATGTACCCCTTGAAAAAGGGTTATTGAAAGGTTGCCTTGTTTTGAAGTCTATTTCGATTACCTACCCCAAGACATTTTTTGTGTGTGTGGTACACGGGTCTCTCACTGCCGTGGCCTCTGCTACTGCAGAGCACAGGCTCAGGATGCACGGGCTCCGGATGCACAGATTCAGCGGCCATGGCTCACGGGCCCAGCTGGTCCATGGCGTGTGGGATCCTCCTGAACAGGGGCACGAACCCATGTCCCCTGCATCGGTAGGAGGACTCTCAACCACTGTTCCACCAGGGAAGCCCACCAAGACATTTTTTGAGGGCTGTTGTCACTTACAGCTTCCCAGGCATTGTGAATATGAAGTGCCTATAAGATCCAGGTTTAGAATTGTTGTTATGGGAAAGACAAGGCGGCAGGATTTCTCCTGTCCCTCTCTGGTTACTGACACAACCTTAGCTGTAGGGAAAGTCCTGTTCCTGGGTTTTAACTTAGAGCGGGATGTGCCTGACCAAACATGTAAGGGCTTCCATCCCATTCCTCCTTCTCCCTTCCCCTTCAGCCCCCGAACAAGCATAAACCCCTGCAGAGTCACCTGTTGAGGGGGCTGTCGTGTAGAGTCTGATGACCCTAACGAAGGAGTCAGAAGGTCGGAACCCAAACACCAGGGTATGTTGAGACCAGGTGATTTTCCAAATGTCATGCAGCCCAGAGAGCCCACCATCCTTTGGGTGTGAGAGGGTTGGTTTAGTAGTATGAGGGCACACTTCGATCTGGAGATTGTGATCCCATGCAGAGGGGACCAAGTACTACATGTTCAAGGGGGGTGAATTAGCTGGCGTATCCTCCCGAGGTCCTCAGGCCCACAACAGTCCAGCCTTGGGATCAAATTGTGTCTGTGTCCAAGGATGTGACACTAGCACGTCCACCATGACTAAATGGATTTAGTGATCATTTTTCTTTTCTATAATTTAATTTTAAATTTATAATGGGGTATAGTTGATTTACCATGTTGTGTTCATTTTTGATATACACCAACATGATTCATTTATACAGAGATGACTATACATTCTCTTTGGAATTATTTTCCCATTGAGGTTACTAAAGGGTGTTGAGAAGAGTTCCAAGTGCTCTACAGCAGATCCAGTTTGATGACAAGTTTTCTCTCTATAAATATGTATATACTAACTCCAACCTCATGATTTGTGCCTCCAACACACCTTTCCAGTTTGGTAACCATAAGTTTGTGTTCTAAGCCTGGGACTCTGTTTCTGTGTTGTAAGATAGTACCTTTGTATCAATATGTAGATTCCACAGATAAGTAATATCATATGATATTTATCATTGTCTGATTTATGCCACATAGTATGAATGCATCTAGGTCCTTCCGAGTGGCTGCAAATGGCCTTATTTCATTCATTTCATGGCTGAGTAATATTCCACTGTACATATCTACCATAATTTCTTTATCCAGTCTTCCTTCCAAGGACGTTTACGTAGCTTCCAAGTAGGGGCTCTTGTAAACAGGGCTGCATAAATTTTGGAGTGCCTGGGTACTGTCACTTTACATTTTTTCCAAGATACAGGCCCAGGAGTGGAAGTGCCATATGCTCTGAAGCTCTGCTTGTTAGATTTTTAAGGAATCACCACCCACTTCTCCAGAGTGGCTGTTAGCAATTTACATTCCCACCATCAGCTTGTCAGGGTTCCCTTTTATCCACGCCCTGTCCTGCATTTCAGGTTTTACACTTTGTGAGGTTGGCCATTCTGACTGGTGCAAAGCGATACCGCTTCCTCACTCTTCCCGAACAGACGGTGTACCATCCTCTGGATGTCCCATTCATGTTTTACCTGGAGGAAGGGTCCTCTGCACCTGGAGATATGGGACCCATGGAATGGGGGCCAGGCAGTGTTACTGTAAAAGTACTGAATTTGCTGTCCCATCCTCAGCAAGCCTCTCAGACCCACGAGTGTAGAGCCTTAGGTCCCATCCAGCTGTGTGTCTAGATGTGGTCAGTCCAGGTTGCATCACAGCCCTTGAACACATTTTGTAAGAATTTCTCTCTCTCTCACTGTCTTTTTTTGTTCTTTTTATTTAATTTTATAATGGGGTAGAGCTGATTTTCAATACTATGATTCTTCCTGCACTACATCTATCCACTTGATTCACTTAAAGAGAGACACCAATCAATTCTTTTACAGATTCTTACAGTCTTATATACGCTTTTCCGGTGACAGCAGTGTGCTGAGTCCAGCTACTTGAGCTATTCAGCAGGTCCTGTTGATTACGTATTTTGTTTATGGAACCGTATCTATGCTAATTCCAACCTCCTGGTTTATGCATCACCCCCACCGCACCTTTCTCTTTTAGAAGTCATAAATGTGTTTTCTTTATGTGTGACTCGGTTTCTGTTTTGTAAGTGAGTTCATGTGTAGCTATTTTTAGATACCACGTATAATTGATACCTTATGATAAGTCTCTACTAATGTCTGACTTACGTCACTTAGAATGATCGTACGTGAGTCTCCACGAGTTGCTGCAACTGGCCTTATTTCATTGATTTAATTGCTCAGGAATATTAAATTGTACATAAGTACCACAAATTCTTTATCCATTTCTTCCTTCAAGGACATGTATGTTGTACCCAAGTGGAGGCATTTTAAGCAGAGCAGCATTAAACGTAGGGATGCCTGTGTCCTGTCGACTTTTGGTTTTACCACGATATACGCCCAAGATTGGAAGTGCCGTATGGTCTGTAGCTCTATTTTTTTAGAAGGTTAAGGAAACATCATGCACTTTTCCAGAGTGGCCGTTGACTATTTACATCCCCCCAATCAGGGTAAAGAGGCTTCCTTTGCTCCATGGCCTGAGCTGGATTTCTGGTTTACACTTTTCCAAGATGGCACTATTGACTAATGCGAAGTCAGAATACTTTGTAGTGCTGATTTGCATTTCGTGGTTGTTTGGTTCGCCAAAAAGGGCGTATGGGTTTTGCCTGAATACGTTTATGTTTATAATGGGGTTTAGCTGATTTTCATTGCTGTGGTTATGTCGCTTTACACTCACGTGATTCACTTACACAGGGATATCAATAAATACATTTTAATATTTGTACAACTCAGATATATTCTTCTGTGGTGAATAGGGTGGGTTGAGTACAGATCATTGAGCAATGAGTAGGTCTTGAGGATTACATACTTGGTTTATGGATCGGTATCTGGGCTAATTTCAAACTCTTGTTTTATGCATCACCCCACATCACCAATGCCCTTAAGCAGGCATCAGTGTGTTTTCAAATATTTAACTCTCTTCTATATTGTAATTCAGTTGATCTCTAGCGATTTTTAAAGGGATGTTTCCAGCAATTCTGCCTTGAATTCAAATCCTCCTCATAGTCTGACATCAATATATTTTTGGACCAAGTTATCATTTAGAACACTGGAGGTCTGTGAAGTGCAGTGCCCCTGAGCTCCATTTCCGAACTCGCTTTTCTGTGAGTGGGACGAAACACGGCTGGATGGCTTCACGCCCTATTGTCGATGCGGGGTGGCAGGCTGAGCCTTTGGTGAATTCTTGTTCGTGATGGGAAATGAGAGTGACATGTGCCCGACCAAACACCTCCAGCGAGTCTCTCATTGGTTCCCCCTCTTGCAGTTCATCCTGCGGACAAATTGCAGACGGTACGAAAGAGGCATGGAAAGGCGCTGAGTCTCCAAGTGGGGAGATTGTTCGTAAGGGGGCCTGAATGGAGAACACGAGCACCAGGAGATGAAAAGTGAGGTGAGTTTCAGAAAGCTTTCCCGATCCCACGGTGTAGCATCCGCTGGGTTTCCAATGAGTGCTTTCGCTGTCGGAAGATTGCGTTGAACCTGGAGAGTTGGGACCCATGGAACGGGTAGCACGCAGGATTCCTTTCAAGGGTCTGCATTTGCTTTCCCAATCTGACCAATCGTCTCAGCCCCAAGAGTGTCCAGCCTTATGTCTTCTGTCGCTGGGGCTGTAGATGTGGTCAATCCTGGTTGCACCCCAGTCCCTGAACGCATTTTGGAAAATTTCTCTCTGTTTTGCCCTGCTTGTTTCTTCTTTGTGTTGGAAATGTATCCTCAGAATGGGTCTGAGCTGATTTTCCCTGCTGTTTTTAGGCCGCTTTACACACACTTGATGCACTTACACAGAGATATCAAGACTTAGCTTTTAAGATGCTTACTAGTCGGATAGATACTTGTGCGATGAACAGGGTCTGGTGAGTCCAGTTGATTGAGCAAGGAGTAGGTCGTGTCCATTCCATATTCGCTTTTCGGAAGGGTATCTGTGCTCATTTCAAACTCGAGTTTTATGCGTCACCCCACCTCACCTTTCCCCTGAAGCAGGCATAAGTGTGTTTTCTAAGAGCGTGACACTGTTCTGTGTGGGGATTCAGTTCATGGGCAGCAATTTTTACATTCCCTCGATAAGTGATATCATAAGTTTCTTTTTTTGTGGGACTTATTTCACTGAGGATGATCGTACCTAAATCCACTCAGGATGCTGCTACCAGCCTCATGACGTGGATTTCATGGCTGAGTGACACTCCATTGGACCTACGTAGCACCACTTGTCCACTTGTCCACTTGTCTTTGTCCACTTGTCTCTTTCCTGGGATATGAAACCAGAGTTGAGGTTCTTGTCAAGACAGCAGCCCTCAACTTTGGGGTCCCTGTGTCTGCTTGATTTTTTCATTTTCTCAAGGTCAACGCCCATGTGTGGAAGTGCCCTATGCTCTGTGGTTCTGTGTTTTCCATGTTTTGGGAAAGAGGATACACTTGTGAAGATTGGCTGTTGGCCATTGACATCCCGCCCATCAGCTTAACAAGGCTCCCTTGACTCCGTGGCCTGTCCTGCCTTTCTGATTTTTAGACTTTTTTCGCCTGGCCCTTTTACCCGGGTTGGGGTGGGGGCGAGAGATTTCTTTGTAGTGCTGATTTGCTCTCCCAGGTTGCTTGGTTGGCCAAAAAGGGCGTATGCGTTTTTTCCTGAATATATTCAGGAAAAAACGCATACGCCCTTTTTGGCCAACCGCATCATTGTCCACGTTCTGGCGCTTTTCATGTGCTATCGGGGCCATTCCGATGTACCCGTTGACATCCGTTTCCTGCAGTTCTGCCTTGCGTTCAACGCCTCTTCGTAGCCTGACCTCAATATATTTGGGGGCGATAGTTATCGTTTAGAACTCTGCAGGTTTGGGAAGTGCAGTGTCCCTGAGCTCCATTTCCCAAGTCGCTTTTTTGTGAGTGGGACGCAACACGGCTGGATGGCTTCACGCCCTATTGTCGATCCGGGGTGGCAGGCTGAGCCTTTGGTGAATTCTTCTTCGCGATGGGAAATGAGAGTGACATGTGCCCGACCAAACACCTCCAGCGAGTCTCTCATTGGTTCCCCCTCTTGCAGTTCATCCTGCGGACAAATTGCAGACGGTACGAAAGAGGCATGGAAAGGCGCTGAGTCTCCAAGTGAGGAGATTGTTAGTAAGGGGGCCTGAATGGAGAACACGAGCACCAGGAGATGAAAAGTGAGGTGAGTTTCAGAAAGCTTTCCCGATCCCACGGTGTAGCGTCCGCTGGGTTTCCAATGAGTGCTTTCGCTGTCGGAAGATTGCGTTGAACCTGGAGAGTTGGGACCCATGGAATGGGGAGCACGCAGGATTCCTTTCAAGGGTCTGCATTTGCGTTCCCAACCTCACCAATCGTCTCAGCCCCAAGAGTGTCCAGCCTTATGTCTTCTGCCGCTGGGGCTGTAGATGTGGTCAATCCTGGTTGCATGCCAGTCCCTGAACGCATTTTGGAAGAATTTCTCTCTGTTTTGCCCTGCTTGTTTCTTCTTTGTGTTGGAAATGTATCCTCAGAATGGGTCTGAGCTGATTTTCCCTGCCGTTTTTAGGCCGCTTTACACACACTTGATGCACTTACACAGAGATATCAAGACTTAGCTTTTAAGATGCTTACTAGTCGGATAGATACTTGTGCGATGAACAGGGTCTGGTGAGTCCAGTTGATTGAGCAAGGAGTAGGTCGTGTCCATTCCATATTCGCTTTTCGGAAGGGTATCTCTGCTCATTTCAAACTCGAGTTTTATACGTCACCCCACCTCACCTTTCCCCTGAAGCAGGCCTAAGTGTGTTTTCTAAAAGCGTGACTCTGTTCTGTTTGGGGATTCAGTTCATGGGGAGCGATTTTTACATTCCCTCGATAAGTGATATCATAAGTTTCTGTCTTTGTGGGACTTATTTCACTGAGGATGATCGTACCTAAATCCACTCAGGATGCTGCTACCAGCCTCATGACGTGGATTTCATGGCTGAGTGACACTCCATTGGACCTACGTAGCACCACTTGTCCACTTGTCCACTTGTCTTTGTCCACTTGTCCACTTGTCTTTGTCCACTTGGCTATTTCCTGGGATATGAAACGTGTACCGGAGTCGAGGTCCTTGTCAAGACAGCAGCCCTCAACTTTGGGGTCCCTGTGACTGGTTGATTTTTTCATTTTCCCAAGGTCAACGCCCATGAGTGGAAGTGCCTTATGCTCTGTGGTTCTGTGTTTTACATGTTTTGGGAAAGACGATACACTTCTGAAGATTGGCTGTTGGCCATTGACATCCCGCCCATCAGCTTAACAAGGCTCCCTTGACTCCGTGGCCTGTCATGCCTTCCTGGTGTTTAGACATTTTTCGCTTGGCCCTTTTGCCCGGGGGGTGGGGAGAGATTTCTTTGTAGTGCTGATTTGCTCTCTCAGGTTGCTTTGTTGGCCAAAAAGGGCGTATGCGTTTTTTCCTGAATATATTCAGGAAAAAACGCATACACCCTTTTTGGCCATCCGCATCATTGTCCACGTTCTGGCGCTTTTCATGTGCTATCGGGGCCATTCCGATGTACCCGTTGACATCCGTTTCCTGCAGTTCTGCCTTGCGTTCAACGCCTCTTCGTAGCCTGACCTCAATATATTTGGAGGCGATAGTTATCGTTTAGAACTCTGCAGGTTTGGGAAGTGCAGTGCCCCTGAGCTCCATTTCCCAAGTCGCTTTTTTGTGAGTGGGACGCAACACGGCTGGATGGCTTCACGCCCTATTGTCGATCCGGGGTGGCAGGCTGAGCCTTTGGTGAATTCTTCTTCGCGATGGGAAATGAGAGTGACATGTGCCCGACCAAACCCCTCCAGCGAGTCTCTCATTGGTTCCCCCTCTTGCAGTTCATCCTGCGGACAAATTGCAGACGGTACGAAAGAGGCATGGAAAGGCGCTGAGTCTCCAAGTGGGGAGATTGTTAGTAAGGGGGCCTGAATGGAGAACACGAGCACCAGGAGATGAAAACTGAGGTGAGTTTCAGAAAGCTTTCCCGAAACCACGGTGTAGCATCCGCTGGGTTTCCAATGAGTGCTTTCGCTGTCGGGAGATTGCGTTGAAACTGGAGAGTTGGGACCCATGGAACGGGTAGCACGCAGGATTCCTTTCAAGGGTCTGCATTTGCTTTCCGATTCTGACCAATCTTCTCAGCCCCAAGAGTGTCCAACCTTATGTCTTCTGCCGCTGGGGCTGTAGATGTGGTCAATCCTGGTTGCACCCCAGTCTCTGAACGCATTTTGGAAAATTTCTCTCTGTTTTGCCCTGCTTGTTTCTTCTTTGTGTTGGAAATGTATCCTCAGAATGGGTCTGAGCTGATTTTCCCTGCTGTTTTTAGGCCGCTTTACACACACTTGATGCACTTACACAGAGATATCAAGACTTAGCTTTTAAGATGCTTACTAGTCGGATAGATACTTGTGCGATGAACAGGGTCTGGTGAGTCCAGTTGATTGAGCAAGGAGTAGGTCGTGTCCATTCCATATTCGCTTTTCGGAAGGGTATCTGTGCTCATTTCAAACTCGAGTTTTATGCGTCACCCCACCTCACCTTTCCCCTGAAGCAGGCATAAGTGTGTTTTCTAAGAGCGTGACACTGTTCTGTGTGGCGATTCAGTTCATGGGCAGCAATTTTTACATTCCCTCGATAAGTGATATCATAAGTTTCTTTTTTTGTGGGACTTATTTCACTGAGGATGATCGTACCTAAATCCACTCAGGATGCTGCTACCAGCCTCATGACGTGGATTTCATGGCTGAGTGACACTCCATTGGACCTACGTAGCACCACTTGTCCACTTCTCCATTTGTCTTTGTCCACTTGTCTCTTTCCTGGGATATGAAACCAGAGTTGAGGTTCTTGTCAAGACAGCAGCCCTCAACTTTGGGGTCCCTGTGTCTGCTTGATTTTTTCATTTTCACAAGGTCAACGCCCATGTGTGGAAGTGCCCTATGCTCTGTGGTTCTGTGTTTAACATGTTTTGGGAAAGAGGATACACTTGTGAAGATTGGCTGTTGGCCATTGACATCCCGCCCATCAGCTTAACAAGGCTCCCTTGACTCGGTGGCCTGCCCTGCCTTTCTGGTTTTTAGACTTTTTTCGCCTGGTCCTTTTGCCCCGGGGGCGGGGGGGGCGAGAGATTTCATTGTAGTGGTGATTTGCTCTCCCAGGTTGCTTGGTTGTCGAAAAAGGGCGTATGCGTTTTTTCCTGAATATATTCAGGAAAAAACGCATACGCCCTTTTTGGCCAACCGCATCATTGTCCACGCTCTGGCGCTTTTCATGTGCTATCGGGGCCATTCCGATGTACCCGTTGACATCCGTTTCCTGCAGTTCTGCCTTGCGTTCAACGCCTCTTCGTAGCCTGACCTCAATATATTTTGGGGCGATAGTTATCGTTTAGAACTCTGCAGGTTTGGGAAGTGCAGTGCCCCTGAGCTCCATTTCCCAAGTCGCTTTTTTGTGAGTGGGACGCAACACGGCTGGATGGCTTCACGCCCTATTGTCGATCCGGGGTGGCAGGCTGAGCCTTTGGTGAATTCTTCTTCGCGATGGGAAATGAGAGTGACATGTGCCCAACCAAACCACTCCAGCGAGTCTCTCATTGGTTCCCCCTCTTGCAGTTCATCCTGCGGACAAATTGCAGACGGTACGAAAGAGGCATGGAAAGGCGCTGAGTCTCCAAGTGGGGAGATTGTTAGTAAGGGGGCCTGAATGGAGAACACGAGCACCAGGAGATGAAAAGTGAGGTGAGTTTCAGAAAGCTTTCCCGATCCCACGGTGTAGCATCCGCCGGGTTTCCAATGAGTGCTTTCGCTGTCGGAAGATTGCGTTGAACCTGGAGAGTTGGGACCCATGGAATGGGGAGCACGCAGGATTCCTTTCAAGGGTCTGCATTTGCTTTCCCAACCTCACCAATCGTCTCAGGCCCAAGAGTGTCCAGCCTTATGTCTTCTGCCGCTGGGGCTGTAGATGTGGTCAATCCTGGTTGCATGCCAGTCCCTGAACGCATTTTGGAAGAATTTCTCTCTGTTTTGCCCTGCTTGTTTCTTCTTTGTGTTGGAAATGTATCCTCAGAATGGGTCTGAGCTTATTTTCCCTGCTGTTTTTAGGCCGCTTTACACGCACTTGATGCACTTACACAGAGATATCAAGACTTAGCTTTTAAGATGCTTACTAGTCGGTTAGATAGTTGTGCGATGAACAGGGTCTGGTGAGTCCAGTTGATTGAGCAAGGAGTAGGTCGTGTCCATTCCATATTCGGTTTTCGGAAGGGTATCTGTGCTCATTTCAAACTCGCGTTTTATGCGTCACCCCACCTCACCTTTCCCCTGAAGCAGGCCTAAGTGTGTTTTCTAAAAGCGTGACTCTGTTCTGTTTGGGGATTCAGTTCATGGGGAGCGATTTTTACATTCCCTCGATAAGTGATATCATAAGTTTCTGTCTTTGTGGGACTTATTTCACTGAGGATGATCGTACCTAAATCCACTCAGGATGCTGCTACCAGCCTCATGACGTGGATTTCATGGCTGAGTGACACTCCATTGGACCTATGTAGCACCACTTGTCCACTTGTCCACTTGTCTTTGTCCACTTGTCCACTTGTCTTTGTCCACTTGGCTCTTTCCTGGGATATGAAACGTGTTCCGGAGTCGAGGTTCTTGTCAAGACAGCAGCCCTCAACTTTGGGGTCCCTGTGTCTGGTTGATTTTTTCATTTTCCCAAGGTCAACGCCCATGTGTGGAAGTGCCCTATGCTCTGTGGTTCTGTGTTTTCCATGTTTTGGGAAAGAGGATACACTTGTGAAGATTGGCTGTTGGCCATTGACATCCCGCCCATCAGCTTAACAAGGCTCCGTTGACTCCGTGGCCTGCCCTGCCTTTCTGGTTTTTAGACTTTTTTCGCCTGGCCCTTTTGCCCCGGGGGGGGGGGGGAGAGATTTCTGTGTAGTGCTGATTTGCTCTCCCAGGTTGCTTGGTTGGCCAAAAAGGGCGTATGCGTTTTTTCCTGAATATATTCAGGAAAAAACGCATACGCCCTTTTTGGCCAACCGCATCATTGTCCACGTTCTGGCGCTTTTCATGTGCTATCGGGGCCATTCCGATGTACCCGTTGACATCAGTTTCCTGCAGTTCTGCCTTGCTTTCAACGCCTCTTCGTAGCCTGACCTCAATATATTTTGGGGCGATAGTTATCGTTTAGAACTCTGCAGGTTTGGGAAGTGCAGTGCCCCTGAGCTCCATTTCCCAAGTCGCTTTTTTGTGAGTGGAACGCAACACGGATGGATGGCTTCACGCCCTATTGTCGATCCGGGGTGGCAGGCTGAGCCTTTGGTGAATTCTCCTTCTCGATGGGAAATCAGAGTGACATGTGCCCGACCAAACCCCTCCAGCGAGTCTCTCATTGGTTCCCCCTCTTGCAGTTCATCCTGCGGACAATTTGCAGACGGTACGAAAGAGGCATGGAAAGGCGCTGAGTCTCCAAGTGGGGAGATTGTTAGTAAGGGGGCCTGAATGGAGAACACGAGCACCAGGAGATGAAAAGTGAGGTGAGTTTCAGAAAGCTTTCCCGATCCCACGGTGTAGCGTCCGCTGGGTTTCCAATGAGCGCTTTCGCTGTCGGAAGATTGCGTTGAACCTGGAGAGTTGGGACCCATGGAATGGGGAGCACGCAGGATTCCTTTCAAGGGTCTGCATTTGCTTTGCCAACCTCACCAATCGTCTCAGCCCCAAGAGTGTCCAGCCTTATGTCTTCTGCCGCTGGGGCTGTAGATGTGGTCAATCCTGGTTGCATGCCAGTCCCTGAACGCATTTTGGAAGAATTTCTCTCTGTTTTGCCCTGCTTGTTTCTTCTTTGTGTTGGAAATGTATCCTCAGAATGGGTCTGAGCTGATTTTCCCTGCTGTTTTTCGGCCGCTTTACACACACTTGTTGCACTTACACAGAGATATCAAGACTTAGCTTTTAAGATGCTTACTAGTCGGATAGATACTTGTGCGATGAACAGGGTCTGGTGAGTCCAGTTGATTGAGCAAGGAGTAGGTCGTGTCCATTCCATATTCGGTTTTCGGAAGGGTATCTGTGCTCATTTCAAACTCGAGTTTTATGCGTCACCCCACCTCACCTTTCCCCTGAAGCAGGCCTAAGTGTGTTTCCTAAAAGCGTGACTCTGTTCTGTTTGGGGATTCAGTTCATGGGGAGCGATTTTTACATTCCCTCGATAAGTGATATCATAAGTTTCTGTCTTTGTGGGACTTATTTCACTGAGGATGATCGTACCTAAATCCACTCAGGATGCTGCTACCAGCCTCATGACGTGGATTTCATGGCTGAGTGACACTCCATTGGACCTACGTAGCACCACTTGTCCACTTGTCCACTTGTCTTTGTCCACTTGTCCACTGGTCTTTGTCCACTTGGCTCTTTCCTGGGATATGAAACGTGTACCAGAGTCGAGGTTCTTGTCAAGACAGCAGCCCTCAACTTTGGGGTCCCTGTGTCTGGTTGATTTTTTCATTTTCACAAGGTCAACGCCCATGTGTGGAAGTGCCCTATGCTCTGTGGTTCTGTGTTTTCCATGTTTTGGGAAAGAGGATACACTTGTGAAGATTGGCTGTTGGCCATTGACATCCCGCCCATCAGCTTAACAAGGCTCCCTTGACTCCGTGGCCTGCCCTGCCTTTCTGGTTTTTAGACTTTTTTCGCCTGGCCCTTTTGCCCCGGGGGGGGGGGCGAGAGATTTCTTTGTAGTGCTGATTTGCTCTCCCAGGTTGCTTGGTTGGCCAAAAAGGGCGTATGCGTTTTTTCCTGAATATGTTCAGGAAAAAACGCATACGCCCTTTTTGGCCAACCGCATCATTGTCCACGTTCTGGCGCTTTTCATGTGCTATCGGGGCCATTCCGATGTACCCGTTGACATCCGTTTCCTGCAGTTCTGCCTTGGGTTCAACGCCTCTTCGTATCCTGACCTCAATATATTTTGGGGCGATAGTTATCGTTTAGAACTCTGCAGGTTTGGGAAGTGCAGTGCCCCTGAGCTCCATTTCCCAAGTCGCTTTTTTGTGAGTGGGACGCAACACGGCTGGATGGCTTCACGCCCTATTGTCGATCCGGGGTGGCAGGCTGAGCCTTTGGTGAATTCTTCTTCGCGATGGGAAATGAGAGTGACATGTGCCCGACCAAACACCTCCAGCGAGTCTCTCATTGGTTCCCCCTCTTGCAGTTCATCCTGCGGACAAATTGCAGACGGTACGAAAGAGGCATGGAAAGGCGCTGAGTCTCCAAGTGGGGAGATTGTTAGTAAGGGGGCCTGAATGGAGAACACGAGCACCAGGAGATGAAAAGTGAGGTGAGTTTCAGAAAGCTTTCCCGATCCCACGGTGTAGCGTCCGCTGGGTTTCCAATGAGTGCTTTCGCTGTCGGAAGATTGCGTTGAACCTGGAGAGTTGGGACCCATGGAATGGGGAGCACGCAGGATTCCTTTCAAGGGTCTGCATTTGCTTTGCCAACCTCACCAATCGTCTCAGCCCCAAGAGTGTCCAGCCTTATGTCTTCTGCCGCTGGGGCTGTAGATGTGGTCAATCCTGGTTGCATGCCAGTCCCTGAACGCATTTTCGAAGAATTTCTCTCTGTTTTGCCCTGCTTGTTTCTTCTTTGTGTTGGAAATGTATCCTCAGAATGGGTCTGAGCTGATTTTCCCTGCTGTTTTTCGGCCGCTTTACACACACTTGTTGCACTTACACAGAGATATCAAGACTTAGCTTTTAAGATGCTTACTAGTCGGATAGATACTTGTGCGATGAACAGGGTCTGGTGAGTCCAGTTGATTGAGCAAGGAGTAGGTCGTGTCCATTCCATATTCGGTTTTCGGAAGGGTATCTGTGCTCATTTCAAACTCGAGTTTTATGCGTCACCCCACCTCACCTTTCCCCTGAAGCAGGCCTAAGTGTGTTTCCTAAAAGCGTGACTCTGTTCTGTTTGGGGATTCAGTTCATGGGGAGCGATTTTTACATTCCCTCGATAAGTGATATCATAAGTTTCTGTCTTTGTGGGACTTATTTCACTGAGGATGATCGTACCTAAATCCACTCAGGATGCTGCTACCAGCCTCATGACGTGGATTTCATGGCTGAGTGACACTCCATTGGACCTACGTAGCACCACTTGTCCACTTGTCCACTTGTCTTTGTCCACTTGTCCACTGGTCTTTGTCCACTTGGCTCTTTCCTGGGATATGAAACGTGTACCAGAGTCGAGGTTCTTGTCAAGACAGCAGCCCTCAACTTTGGGGTCCCTGTGTCTGGTTGATTTTTTCATTTTCACAAGGTCAACGCCCATGTGTGGAAGTGCCCTATGCTCTGTGGTTCTGTGTTTTACATGTTTTGGGAAAGAGGATACACTTGTGAAGATTGGCTGTTGGCCATTGACATCCCGCCCATCAGCTTAACAAGGCTCCCTTGACTCCGTGGCCTGCCCTGCCTTTCTGGTTTTTAGACTTTTTTCGCCTGGCCCTTTTGCCCCGGGGGGGGGGGGGGGCGAGAGATTTCTTTGTAGTGCTGATTTGCTCTCCCAGGTTGCTTGGTTGGCCAAAAAGGGCGTATGCGTTTTTTCCTGAATATGTTCAGGAAAAAACGCATACGCCCTTTTTGGCCAACCGCATCATTGTCCACGTTCTGGCGCTTTTCATGTGCTATCGGGGCCATTCCGATGTACCCGTTGACATCCGTTTCCTGCAGTTCTGCCTTGGGTTCAACGCCTCTTCGTATCCTGACCTCAATATATTTTGGGGCGATAGTTATCGTTTAGAACTCTGCAGGTTTGGGAAGTGCAGTGCCCCTGAGCTCCATTTCCCAAGTCGCTTTTTTGTGAGTGGGACGCAACACGGCTGGATGGCTTCACGCCCTATTGTCGATCCGGGGTGGCAGGCTGAGCCTTTGGTGAATTCTTCTTCGCGATGGGAAATGAGAGTGACATGTGCCCGACCAAACACCTCCAGCGAGTCTCTCATTGGTTCCCCCTCTTGCAGTTCATCCTGCGGACAAATTGCAGACGGTACGAAAGAGGCATGGAAAGGCGCTGAGTCTCCAAGTGGGGAGATTGTTAGTAAGGGGGCCTGAATGGAGAACACGAGCACCAGGAGATGAAAAGTGAGGTGAGTTTCAGAAAGCTTTCCCGATCCCACGGTGTAGCGTCCGCTGGGTTTCCAATGAGTGCTTTCGCTGTCGGAAGATTGCGTTGAACCTGGAGAGTTGGGACCCATGGAATGGGGAGCACGCAGGATTCCTTTCAAGGGTCTGCATTTGCTTTGCCAACCTCACCAATCGTCTCAGCCCCAAGAGTGTCCAGCCTTATGTCTTCTGCCGCTGGGGCTGTAGATGTGGTCAATCCTGGTTGCATGCCAGTCCCTGAACGCATTTTCGAAGAATTTCTCTCTGTTTTGCCCTGCTTGTTTCTTCTTTGTGTTGGAAATGTATCCTCAGAATGGGTCTGAGCTGATTTTCCCTGCTGTTTTTCGGCCGCTTTACACACACTTGTTGCACTTACACAGAGATATCAAGACTTAGCTTTTAAGATGCTTACTAGTCGGATAGATACTTGTGCGATGAACAGGGTCTGGTGAGTCCAGTTGATTGAGCAAGGAGTAGGTCGTGTCCATTCCATATTCGGTTTTCGGAAGGGTATCTGTGCTCATTTCAAACTCGAGTTTTATGCGTCACCCCACCTCACCTTTCCCCTGAAGCAGGCCTAAGTGTGTTTCCTAAAAGCGTGACTCTGTTCTGTTTGGGGATTCAGTTCATGGGGAGCGATTTTTACATTCCCTCGATAAGTGATATCATAAGTTTCTGTCTTTGTGGGACTTATTTCACTGAGGATGATCGTACCTAAATCCACTCAGGATGCTGCTACCAGCCTCATGACGTGGATTTCATGGCTGAGTGACACTCCATTGGACCTACGTAGCACCACTTGTCCACTTGTCCACTTGTCTTTGTCCACTTGTCCACTGGTCTTTGTCCACTTGGCTCTTTCCTGGGATATGAAACGTGTACCAGAGTCGAGGTTCTTGTCAAGACAGCAGCCCTCAACTTTGGGGTCCCTGTGTCTGGTTGATTTTTTCATTTTCACAAGGTCAACGCCCATGTGTGGAAGTGCCCTATGCTCTGTGGTTCTGTGTTTTACATGTTTTGGGAAAGAGGATACACTTGTGAAGATTGGCTGTTGGCCATTGACATCCCGCCCATCAGCTTAACAAGGCTCCCTTGACTCCGTGGCCTGCCCTGCCTTTCTGGTTTTTAGACTTTTTTCGCCTGGCCCTTTTGCCCCGGGGGGGGGGGGGGCGAGAGATTTCTTTGTAGTGCTGATTTGCTCTCCCAGGTTGCTTGGTTGGCCAAAAAGGGCGTATGCGTTTTTTCCTGAATATGTTCAGGAAAAAACGCATACGCCCTTTTTGGCCAACCGCATCATTGTCCACGTTCTGGCGCTTTTCATGTGCTATCGGGGCCATTCCGATGTACCCGTTGACATCCGTTTCCTGCAGTTCTGCCTTGGGTTCAACGCCTCTTCGTATCCTGACCTCAATATATTTTGGGGCGATAGTTATCGTTTAGAACTCTGCAGGTTTGGGAAGTGCAGTGCCCCTGAGCTCCATTTCCCAAGTCGCTTTTTTGTGAGTGGGACGCAACACGGCTGGATGGCTTCACGCCCTATTGTCGATCCGGGGTGGCAGGCTGAGCCTTTGGTGAATTCTTCTTCGCGATGGGAAATGAGAGTGACATGTGCCCGACCAAACACCTCCAGCGAGTCTCTCATTGGTTCCCCCTCTTGCAGTTCATCCTGCGGACAAATTGCAGACGGTACGAAAGAGGCATGGAAAGGCGCTGAGTCTCCAAGTGGGGAGATTGTTAGTAAGGGGGCCTGAATGGAGAACACGAGCACCAGGAGATGAAAAGTGAGGTGAGTTTCAGAAAGCTTTCCCGATCCCACGGTGTAGCGTCCGCTGGGTTTCCAATGAGTGCTTTCGCTGTCGGAAGATTGCGTTGAACCTGGAGAGTTGGGACCCATGGAATGGGGAGCACGCAGGATTCCTTTCAAGGGTCTGCATTTGCTTTCCCAACCTCACCAATCGTCTCAGCCCCAAGAGTGTCCAGCCTTATGTCTTCTGCCGCTGGGGCTGTAGATGTGGTCAATCCTGGTTGCATGCCAGTCCCTGAACGCATTTTCGAAGAATTTCTCTCTGTTTTGCCCTGCTTGTTTCTTCTTTGTGTTGGAAATGTATCCTCAGAATGGGTCTGAGCTGATTTTCCCTGCTGTTTTTCGGCCGCTTTACACACACTTGTTGCACTTACACAGAGATATCAAGACTTAGCTTTTAAGATGCTTACTAGTCGGATAGATACTTGTGCGATGAACAGGGTCTGGTGAGTCCAGTTGATTGAGCAAGGAGTAGGTCGTGTCCATTCCATATTCGGTTTTCGGAAGGGTATCTGTGCTCATTTCAAACTCGAGTTTTATGCGTCACCCCACCTCACCTTTCCCCTGAAGCAGGCCTAAGTGTGTTTCCTAAAAGCGTGACTCTGTTCTGTTTGGGGATTCAGTTCATGGGGAGCGATTTTTACATTCCCTCGATAAGTGATATCATAAGTTTCTGTCTTTGTGGGACTTATTTCACTGAGGATGATCGTACCTAAATCCACTCAGGATGCTGCTACCAGCCTCATGACGTGGATTTCATGGCTGAGTGACACTCCATTGGACCTACGTAGCACCACTTGTCCACTTGTCTTTGTCCACTTGGCTCTTTCCTGGGATATGAAACGTGTACCGGAGTCGAGGTTCTTGTCAAGACAGCAGCCCTCAACTTTGGGGTCCCTGTGTCTGGTTGATTTTTTCATTTTCCCAAGGTCAACGCCCATGTGTGGAAGTGCCGTATGCTCTGTGGTTCTGTGTTTTACATGTTTTGGGAAAGAGGATACACTTGTGAAGATTGGCTGTTGGCCATTGACATCCCGCCCATCAGCTTAAGAAGGCTCCCTTGACTCAGTGGCCTGTCCTGCCTTTCTGGTTTTTAGACTGTTTTCGCCTGGCCCTTTTGCCCCTGGGCGGGGGCCGAGAGATTTCTTTGTAGTGCTGATTTGCTCTCCCAGGTTGCTTGGTTGGCCAAAAAGGGCGTATGCGTTTTTTCCTGAATATATTCAGGAAAAAACGCATACGCCCTTTTTGGCTAGCCGCATCATTGTCTACGTTCTGGCGCTTTTCATGTGCTATCGGGGCCATTCCGATGTACCCGTTGACATCCGTTTCCTGCAGTTCTGCCTTGCGTTCAACGCCTCTTCGTAGCCTGACCTCAATATATTTGGGGGCGATAGTTATCGTTTAGAACTCTGCAGGTTTGGGAAGTGCAGTGCCCCTGAGCTCCATTTCCCAAGTCGCTTTTTTGTGAGTGGGACGCAACACGGCTGGATGGCTTCACGCCCTATTGTCGATCCGGGGTGGCAGGCTGAGCCTTTGGTGAATTCTTCTTCGCAATGGGAAATGAGAGTGACATGTGCCCGACCAAACCCCTCCAGCGAGTCTCTCATTGGTTCCCCCTCTTGCAGTTCATCGTGCGGACAAATTGCAGACGGTACGAAAGAGGCATGGAAAGGCGCTGAGTCTCCAAGTGGGGAGATTGTTAGTAAGGGGGCCTGAATGGAGAACACGAGCACCAGGAGATGAAAAGTGAGGTGAGTTTCAGAAAGCTTTCCCGATCCCACGGTGTAGCGTCCGCTGGGTTTCCAATGAGTGCTTTCGCTGTCGGAAGATTGCGTTGAACCTGGAGAGTTGGGACCCATGGAATGGGGAGCACGCAGGATTCCTTTCAAGGGTCTGCATTTGCTTTCCCAACCTCACCAATCGTCTCAGCCCCAAGAGTGTCCAGCCTTATGTCTTCTGCCGCTGGGGCTGTAGATGTGGTCAATCCTGGTTGCATGTCAGTCCCTGAACGCATTTTGGAAGAATTTCTCTCTGTTTTGCCCTGCTTGTTTCTTCTTTGTGTTGGAAATGTATCCTCAGAATGGGTCTGAGCTGATTTTCCCTGCTGTTTTTAGGCCGCTTTACACACACTTGTTGCACTTACACAGAGATATCAAGACTTAGCTTTTAAGATGCTTACTAGTGGGATAGATACTTGTGCGATGAACAGGGTCTGGTGAGTCCAGTTGATTGAGCAAGGAGTAGGTCGTGTCCATTCCATATTCGGTTTTCGGAAGGGTATCTGTGCTCATTTCAAACTCGAGTTTTATGCGTCACCCCAACTCACTTTTCCACTGAAGCAGGCCTAAGTGTGTTTTCTAAAAGCGTGACTCTGTTCTGTTTGGGGATTCAGTTCATGGGGAGCGATTTTTACATTCCCTCGATAAGTGATATCATAAGTTTCTGTCTTTGTGGGACTTATTTCACTGAGGATGATCGTACCTAAATCCACTCAGGATGCTGCTACCAGCCTCATGACGTGGATTTCATGGCTGAGTGACACTCCATTGGACCTACGTAGCACCACTTGTCCACTGGTCTTTGTCCACTTGGCTCTTTCCTGGGATATGAAACGTGTACCGGAGTCGAGGTTCTTGTCAAGACAGCAGCCCTCAACTTTGGGGTCCCTGTGTCTGGTTGATTTTTTCATTTTCACAAGGTCAACGCCCATGTGTGGAAGTGCCCTATGCTCTGTGGTTCTGTGTTTTACATGTTTTGGGAAAGAGGATACACTTGTGAAGATTGGCTGTTGGCCATTGACATCCCGCCCATCAGCTTAAGAAGGCTCCCTTGACTCAGTGGCCTGTCCTGCCTTTCTGGTTTTTAGACTTTTTTCGCCTGGCCCTTTTGCCCCGGGGCAGGGGCCGAGAGATTTCTTTGTAGTGCTGATTTGCTCTCCCAGGTTGCTTGGTTGGCCAAAAAGGGCGTATGCGTTTTTTCCTGAATATATTCAGGAAAAAACGCATACGCCCTTTTTGGCCAACCGCATCATTGTCCACGTTCTGGCGCTTTTCATGTGCTATCGGGGCCATTCCGATGTACCCGTTGACATCCGTTTCCTGCAGTTCTGCCTTGGGTTCAACGCCTCTTCGTAGCCTGACCTCAATATATTTGGGGGCGATAGTTATCGTTTAGAACTCTGCAGGTTTGGGAAGTGCAGTGCCCCTGAGCTCCATTTCCCAAGTCGCTTTTTTGTGAGTGGGACGCAACACGGCTGGATGGCTTCACGCCCTATTGTCGATCCGGGGTGGCAGGCTGAGCCTTTGGTGAATTCTTCTTCGCGATGGGAAATGAGAGTGACATGTGCCCGACCAAACACCTCCAGCGAGTCTCTCATTGGTTCCCCCTCTTGCAGTTCATCGTGCGGACAAATTGCAGACGGTACGAAAGAGGCATGGAAAGGCGCTGAGTCTCCAAGTGGGGAGATTGTTAGTAAGGGGGCCTGAATGGAGAACACGAGCACCAGGAGATGAAAAGTGAGGTGAGTTTCAGAAAGCTTTCCCGATCCCACGGTGTAGCATCCGCTGGGTTTCCAATGAGTGCTTTCGCTGTCGGAAGATTGCGTTGAACCTGGAGAGTTGGGACCCATGGAATGGGGAGCACGCAGGATTCCTTTCAAGGGTCTGCATTTGCTTTCCCAACCTCACCAATCGTCTCAGCCCCAAGAGTGTCCAGCCTTATGTCTTCTGCCGCTGGGGCTGTAGATGTGGTCAATCCTGGTTGCATGCCAGTCCCTGAACGCATTTTGGAAGAATTTCTCTCTGTTTTGCCCTGCTTGTTTCTTCTTTGTGTTGGAAATGTATCCTCAGAATGGGTCTGAGCTGATTTTCCCTGCTGTTTTTAGGCCGCTTTACACACACTTGATGCACTTACACAGAGATATCAAGACTTAGCTTTTAAGATGCTTACTAGTCGGATAGATACTTGTGCGATGAACAGGGTCTGGTGAGTCCAGTTGATTGAGCAAGGAGTAGGTCGTGTCCATTCCATATTCGGTTTTCGGAAGGGTATCTGTGCTCATTTCAAACTCGAGTTTTATGCGTCACCCCACCTCACCTTTCCCCTGAAGCAGGCCTAAGTGTGTTTTCTAAAAGCGTGACTCTGTTCTGTTTGGGGATTCAGTTCATGGGGAGCGATTTTTACATTGCCGCGATAAGTGATATCATAAGTTTCTGTCTTTGTGGGACTTATTTCACTGAGGATGATCGTACCTAAATCCACTCAGGATGCTGCTACCAGCCTCATGACGTGGATTTCATGGCTTAGTGACACTCCATTGGACCTACGTAGCACCACTTGTCCACTTGTCCACTTGTCTTTGTCCACTTGTCCACTTGTCTTTGTCCACTTGGCTCTTTCCTGGGATATGAAACGTGTACCGGAGTCGAGGTTCTTGTCAAGACAGCAGCCCTCAACTTTGGGGTCCCTGTGTCTGGTTGAGTTTTTCATTTTCCTAAGGTCAACGCCCATGTGTGGAAGTGCCCTATGCTCTATGGTTCTGTGTTTTACATGTTTTGGGAAAGAGGATACACTTGTGAAGATTGGCTGTTGGCCATTGACATCCCGCCCATCAGCTTAACAAGGCTCCCTTGACTCGGTGGCCTGCCCTGCCTTTGTGGTTTTTAGACTTTTTTCGCCTGGCCCTTTTGCCCCGGGGGGGGGGGGCGAGAGATTTCTTTGTAGTGCTGATTTGCTCTCCCAGGTTGCTTGGTTGGCGAAAAAGGGCGTATGCGTTTTTTCCTGAATATATTCAGGAAAAAACGCATACGCCCTTTTTGGCCAACCGCATCATTGTCCACGTTCTGGCGCTTTTCATGTGCTATCGGGGCCATTCCCATGTACCCGTTGACATCCGTTTCCTGCAGTTCTGCCTTGCGTTCAACGCCTCTTCGTAGCCTGACCTCAATATATTTTGGGGCGATAGTTATCGTTTAGAACTCTGCAGGTTTGGGAAGTGCAGTGCCCCTGAGCTCCATTTCCCAAGTCGCTTTTTTGTGAGTGGGACGCAACACGGCTGGATGGCTTCACGCCCTATTGTCGATCCGGGTTGGCAGGCTGAGCCTTTGGTGAATTCTTCTTTGCGATGGGAAATGAGAGTGACATGTGCCCGACCAAACCCCTCCAGCGAGTCTCTCATTGGTTCCCCCTCTTGCAGTTCATCCTGCGGACAAATTGCAGACGGTACGAAAGAGGCATGGAAAGGCGCTGAGTCTCCAAGTGGGGAGATTGTTAGTAAGGGGGCCTGAATGGAGAACACGAGCACCAGGAGATGAAAAGTGAGGTGAGTTTCAGAAAGCTTTCCCGATCCCACGGTGTAGCATCCGCTGGGTTTCCAATGAGTGCTTTCGCTGTCGGAAGATTGCGTTGAACCTGGAGAGTTGGGACCCATGGAATGGGGAGCACGCAGGATTCCTTTCAAGGGTCTGCATTTGCTTTCCCAACCTCACCAATCGTCTCAGCCCCAAGAGTGTCCAGCCTTATGTCTTCTGCCGCTTTGGCTGTAGATGTGGTCAATCCTGGTTGCATGCCAGTCCCTGAACGCATTTTGGAAGAATTTCTCTCTGTTTTGCCCTGCTTGTTTCTTCTTTGTGTTGGAAATGTATCCTCAGAATGGGTCTGAGCTGATTTTCCCTGCTGTTTTTAGGCCGCTTTACACACACTTGATGCACTTACACAGAGATATCAAGACTTAGCTTTTAAGATGCTTACTAGTCGGATAGATACTTGTGCGATGAACAGGGTCTGGTGAGTCCAGTTGATTGAGCAAGGAGTAGGTCGTGTCCATTCCATATTCGGTTTTCGGAAGGGTATCTGTGCTCATTTCAAACTCGAGTTTTATGCGTCACCCCACCTCACCTTTCCCCTGAAGCAGGCCTAAGTGTGTTTTCTAAAAGCGTGACTCTGTTCTGTTTGGGGATTCAGTTCATGGGGAGCGATTTTTACATTCCCTCGATAAGTGATATCATAAGTTTCTGTCTTTGTGGGACTTATTTCACTGAGGATGATCGTACCTAAATCCACTCAGGATGCTGCTACCAGCCTCATGACGTGGATTTCATGGCTGAGTGACACTCCATTGGACCTACGTAGCACCACTTGTCCACTTGTCCACTTGTCTTTGTCCACTTGTCCACTTGTCTTTGTCCACTTGGCTCTTTCCTGGGATATGAAACGTGTACCGGAGTGGAGGTTCTTGTCAAGACAGCAGCCCTCAACTTTGGGGTCCCTGTGTCTGGTTGATTTTTTCATTTTCCCAAGATCAACGCCCATGTGTGGAAGTGCCCTATGCTCTGTGGTTCTGTGTTTAACATGTTTTGGGAAAGAGGATACACTTGTGAAGATTGGCTGTTGGCCATTGACATCCCGCCCATCAGCTTAACAAGGCTCCCTTGACTCGGTGGCCTGCCCTGCCTTTCTGGTTTTTAGACTTTTTTCGCCTGGCCCTTTTGCCCCGGGGGGGGGCGAGAGATTTCTTTGTAGTGCTGATTTGCTCTCCCAGGTTGCTTGGTTGGCCAAAAAGGGCGTATGCGTTTTTTCCTGAATATATTCAGGAAAAAACGCATACGCCCTTTTTGGCCAACCGCATCATTGTCCACGTTCTGGCGCTTTTCATGTGCTATCGGGGCCATTCCCATGTACCCGTTGACATCCGTTTCCTGCAGTTCTGCCTTGCGTTCAACGCCTCTTCGTAGCCTGACCTCAATATATTTTGGGGCGATAGTTATCGTTTAGAACTCTGCAGGTTTGGGAAGTGCAGTGCCCCTGAGCTCCATTTCCCAAGTCGCTTTTTTGTGAGTGGGACGCAACACGGCTGGATGGCTTCACGCCCTATTGTCGATCCGGGGTGGCAGGCTGAGCCTTTGGTGAATTCTTCTTCGCGATGGGAAATGAGAGTGACATGTGCCCGACCAAACCCCTCCAGCGAGTCTCTCATTGGTTCCCCCTCTTGCAGTTCATCCTGCGGACAAATTGCAGACGGTACGAAAGAGGCATGGAAAGGCGCTGAGTCTCCAAGTGGGGAGATTGTTAGTAAGGGGGCCTGAATGGAGAACACGAGCACCAGGAGATGAAAAGTGAGGTGAGTTTCAGAAAGCTTTCCCGATCCCACGGTGTAGCATCCGCTGGGTTTCCAATGAGTGCTTTCGCTGTCGGAAGATTGCGTTGAACCTGGAGAGTTGGGACCCATGGAATGGGGAGCACGCAGGATTCCTTTCAAGGGTCTGCATTTGCTTTCCCAACCTCACCAATCGTCTCAGCCCCAAGAGTGTCCAGCCTTATGTCTTCTGCCGCTGGGGCTGTAGATGTGGTCAATGCTGGTTGCATGCCAGTCCCTGAACGCATTTTGGAAGAATTTCTCTCTGTTTTGCCCTGCTTGTTTCTTCTTTGTGTTGGAAATGTATCCTCAGAATGGGTCTGAGCTGATTTTCCCTGCTGTTTTTAGGCCGCTTTACACACACTTGATGCACTTACACAGAGATATCAAGACTTAGCTTTTAAGATGCTTACTAGTCGGATAGATACTTGTGCGATGAACAGGGTCTGGTGAGTCCAGTTGATGGAGCAAGGAGTAGGTCGTGTCCATTCCATATTCGGTTTTCGGAAGGGTATCTGTGCTCATTTCAAACTCGAGTTTTATGCGTCACCCCACCTCACCTTTCCCCTGAAGCAGGCCTAAGTGTGTTTCCTAAAAGCGTGACTCTGTTCTGTTTGGGGATTCAGTTCATGGGGAGCGATTTTTACATTCCCTCGATAAGTGATATCATAAGTTTCTGTCTTTGTGGGACTTATTTCACTGAGGATGATCGTACCTAAATCCACTCAGGATGCTGCTACCAGCCTCATGACGTGGATTTCATGGCTGAGTGACACTCCATTGGACCTACGTAGCACCACTTGTCCACTTGTCTTTGTCCACTTGGCTCTTTCCTGGGATATGAAACGTGTACCGGAGTCGAGGTTCTTGTCAAGACAGCAGCCCTCAACTTTGGGGTCCCTGTGTCTGGTTGATTTTTTCATTTTCCCAAGGTCAACGCCCATGTGTGGAAGTGCCGTATGCTCTGTGGTTCTGTGTTTTACATGTTTTGGGAAAGAGGATACACTTGTGAAGATTGGCTGTTGGCCATTGACATCCCGCCCATCAGCTTAAGAAGGCTCCCTTGACTCAGTGGCCTGTCCTGCCTTTCTGGTTTTTAGACTTTTTTCCCCTGGCCCTTTTGCCCCGGGGCGGGGGCCGAGAGATTTCTTTGTAGTGCTGATTTGCTCTCCCAGGTTGCTTGGTTGGCCAAAAAGGGCGTATGCGTTTTTTCCTGAATATATTCAGGAAAAAACGCATACGCCCTTTTTGGCTAGCCGCATCATTGTCTACGTTCTGGCGCTTTTCATGTGCTATCGGGGCCATTCCGATGTACCCGTTGACATCCGTTTCCTGCAGTTCTGCCTTGCGTTCAACGCCTCTTCGTAGCCTGACCTCAATATATTTTGGGGCGATAGTTATCGTTTAGAACTCTGCAGGTTTGGGAAGTGCAGTGCCCCTGAGCTCCATTTCCCAAGTCGCTTTTTTGTGAGTGGGACGCAACACGGCTGGATGGCTTCACGCCCTATTGTCGATCCGGGGTGGCAGGCTGAGCCTTTGGTGAATTCTTCTTCGCAATGGGAAATGAGAGTGACATGTGCCCGACCAAACCCCTCCAGCGAGTCTCTCATTGGTTCCCCCTCTTGCAGTTCATCGTGCGGACAAATTGCAGACGGTACGAAAGAGGCATGGAAAGGCGCTGAGTCTCCAAGTGGGGAGATTGTTAGTAAGGGGGCCTGAATGGAGAACACGAGCACCAGGAGATGAAAAGTGAGGTGAGTTTCAGAAAGCTTTCCCGATCCCACGGTGTAGCGTCCGCTGGGTTTCCAATGAGTGCTTTCGCTGTCGGAAGATTGCGTTGAACCTGGAGAGTTGGGACCCATGGAATGGGGAGCACGCAGGATTCCTTTCAAGGGTCTGCATTTGCTTTCCCAACCTCACCAATCGTCTCAGCCCCAAGAGTGTCCAGCCTTATGTCTTCTGCCGCTGGGGCTGTAGATGTGGTCAATCCTGGTTGCATGTCAGTCCCTGAACGCATTTTGGAAGAATTTCTCTCTGTTTTGCCCTGCTTGTTTCTTCTTTGTGTTGGAAATGTATCCTCAGAATGGGTCTGAGCTGATTTTCCCTGCTGTTTTTAGGCCGCTTTACACACACTTGTTGCACTTACACAGAGATATCAAGACTTAGCTTTTAAGATGCTTACTAGTGGGATAGATACTTGTGCGATGAACAGGGTCTGGTGAGTCCAGTTGATTGAGCAAGGAGTAGGTCGTGTCCATTCCATATTCGGTTTTCGGAAGGGTATCTGTGCTCATTTCAAACTCGAGTTTTATGCGTCACCCCAACTCACTTTTCCACTGAAGCAGGCCTAAGTGTGTTTTCTAAAAGCGTGACTCTGTTCTGTTTGGGGATTCAGTTCATGGGGAGCGATTTTTACATTCCCTCGATAAGTGATATCATAAGTTTCTGTCTTTGTGGGACTTATTTCACTGAGGATGATCGTACCTAAATCCACTCAGGATGCTGCTACCAGCCTCATGACGTGGATTTCATGGCTGAGTGACACTCCATTGGACCTACGTAGCACCACTTGTCCACTTGTCTTTGTCCACTTGGCTCTTTCCTGGGATATGAAACGTGTACCAGAGTCGAGGTTCTTGTCAAGACAGCAGCCCTCAACTTTGGGGTCCCTGTGTCTGGTTGATTTTTTCATTTTCCCAAGGTCAACGCCCATGTGTGGAAGTGCCGTATGCTCTGTGGTTCTGTGTTTTACATGTTTTGGGAAAGAGGATACACTTGTGAAGATTGGCTGTTGGCCATTGACATCCCGCCCATCAGCTTAAGAAGGCTCCCTTGACTCAGTGGCCTGTCCTGCCTTTCTGGTTTTTAGACTTTTTTCGCCTGGCCCTTTTGCCCCGGGGCGGGTGCCGAGAGATTTCTTTGTAGTGCTGATTTGCTCTCCCAGGTTGCTTGGTTGGCCAAAAAGGGCGTATGCGTTTTTTCCTGAATATATTCAGGAAAAAACGCATACGCCCTTTTTGGCTAGCCGCATCATTGTCTACGTTCTGGCGCTTTTCATGTGCTATGGGGGCCATTCCGATGTACCCGTTGACATCCGTTTCCTGCAGTTCTGCCTTGCGTTCAACGCCTCTTCGTAGCCTGACCTCAATATATTTGGGGGCGATAGTTATCGTTTAGAACTCTGCAGGTTTGGGAAGTGCAGTGCCCCTGAGCTCCATTTCCCAAGTCGCTTTTTTGTGAGTGGGACGCAACACGGCTGGATGGCTTCACGCCCTATTGTCGATCCGGGGTGGCAGGCTGAGCCTTTGGTGAATTCTTCTTCGCAATGGGAAATGAGAGTGACATGTGCCCGACCAAACCCCTCCAGCGAGTCTCTCATTGGTTCCCCCTCTTGCAGTTCATCGTGCGGACAAATTGCAGACGGTACGAAAGAGGCATGGAAAGGCGCTGAGTCTCCAAGTGGGGAGATTGTTAGTAAGGGGGCCTGAATGGAGAACACGAGCACCAGGAGATGAAAAGTGAGGTGAGTTTCAGAAAGCTTTCCCGATCCCACGGTGTAGCGTCCGCTGGGTTTCCAATGAGTGCTTTCGCTGTCGGAAGATTGCGTTGAACCTGGAGAGTTGGGACCCATGGAATGGGGAGCACGCAGGATTCCTTTCAAGGGTCTGCATTTGCTTTCCCAACCTCACCAATCGTCTCAGCCCCAAGAGTGTCCAGCCTTATGTCTTCTGCCGCTGGGGCTGTAGATGTGGTCAATCCTGGTTGCATGTCAGTCCCTGAACGCATTTTGGAAGAATTTCTCTCTGTTTTGCCCTGCTTGTTTCTTCTTTGTGTTGGAAATGTATCCTCAGAATGGGTCTGAGCTGATTTTCCCTGCTGTTTTTAGGCCGCTTTACACACACTTGTTGCACTTACACAGAGATATCAAGACTTAGCTTTTAAGATGCTTACTAGTGGGATAGATACTTGTGCGATGAACAGGGTCTGGTGAGTCCAGTTGATTGAGCAAGGAGTAGGTCGTGTCCATTCCATATTCGGTTTTCGGAAGGGTATCTGTGCTCATTTCAAACTCGAGTTTTATGCGTCACCCCAACTCACTTTTCCACTGAAGCAGGCCTAAGTGTGTTTTCTAAAAGCGTGACTCTGTTCTGTTTGGGGATTCAGTTCATGGGGAGCGATTTTTACATTCCCTCGATAAGTGATATCATAAGTTTCTGTCTTTGTGGGATTATTTCACTGAGGATGATCGTACCTAAATCCACTCAGGATGCTGCTACCAGCCTCATGACGTGGATTTCATGGCTGAGTGACACTCCATTGGACCTACGTAGCACCACTTGTCCACTGGTCTTTGTCCACTTGGCTCTTTCCTGGGATATGAAACGTGTACCGGAGTCGAGGTTCTTGTCAAGACAGCAGCCCTCAACTTTGGGGTCCCTGTGTCTGGTTGATTTTTTCATTTTCACAAGGTCAACGCCCATGTGTGGAAGTGCCCTATGCTCTGTGGTTCTGTGTTTTACATGTTTTGGGAAAGAGGATACACTTGTGAAGATTGGCTGTTGGCCATTGACATCCCGCCCATCAGCTTAAGAAGGCTCCCTTGACTCAGTGGCCTGTCCTGCCTTTCTGGTTTTTAGACTTTTTTCGCCTGGCCCTTTTGACCCGGGGCGGGTGCCGAGAGATTTCTTTGTAGTGCTGATTTGCTCTCCCAGGTTGCTTGGTTGGCCAAAAAGGGCGTATGCGTTTTTTCCTGAATATATTCAGGAAAAAACGCATACGCCCTTTTTGGCCAACCGCATCATTGTCCACGTTCTGGCGCTTTTCATGTGCTATGGGGGCCATTCCGATGTACCCGTTGACATCCGTTTCCTGCAGTTCTGCCTTGGGTTCAACGCCTCTTCGTAGCCTGACCTCAATATATTTGGGGGCGATAGTTATCGTTTAGAACTCTGCAGGTTTGGGAAGTGCAGTGCCCCTGAGCTCCATTTCCCAAGTCGCTTTTTTGTGAGTGGGACGCAACACGGCTGGATGGCTTCACGCCCTATTGTCGATCCGGGGTGGCAGGCTGAGCCTTTGGTGAATTCTTCTTCGCGATGGGAAATGAGAGTGACATGTGCCCGACCAAACACCTCCAGCGAGTCTCTCATTGGTTCCCCCTCTTGCAGTTCATCCTGCGGACAAATTGCAGACGGTACGAAAGAGGCATGGAAAGGCGCTGAGTCTCCAAGTGGGGAGATTGTTAGTAAGGGGGCCTGAATGGAGAACACGAGCACCAGGAGATGAAAAGTGAGGTGAGTTTCAGAAAGCTTTCCCGATCCCACGGTGTAGCATCCGCTGGGTTTCCAATGAGTGCTTTCGCTGTCGGAAGATTGCGTTGAACCTGGAGAGTTGGGACCCATGGAATGGGGAGCACGCAGGATTCCTTTCAAGGGTCTGCATTTGCTTTCCCAACCTCACCAATCGTCTCAGCCCCAAGAGTGTCCAGCCTTATGTCTTCTGCCGCTGGGGCTGTAGATGTGGTCAATCCTGGTTGCATGCCAGTCCCTGAACGCATTTTGGAAGAATTTCTCTCTGTTTTGCCCTGCTTGTTTCTTCTTTGTGTTGGAAATGTATCCTCAGAATGGGTCTGAGCTGATTTTCCCTGCTGTTTTTAGGCCGCTTTACACACACTTGATGCACTTACACAGAGATATCAAGACTTAGCTTTTAAGATGCTTACTAGTCGGATAGATACTTGTGCGATGAACAGGGTCTGGTGAGTCCAGTTGATTGAGCAAGGAGTAGGTCGTGTCCATTCCATATTCGGTTTTCGGAAGGGTATCTGTGCTCATTTCAAACTCGAGTTTTATGCGTCACCCCACCTCACCTTTCCCCTGAAGCAGGCCTAAGTGTGTTTTCTAAAAGCGTGACTCTGTTCTGTTTGGGGATTCAGTTCATGGGGAGCGATTTTTACATTCCCTCGATAAGTGATATCATAAGTTTCTTTTTTTGTGGGACTTATTTCACTGAGGATGATCGTACCTAAATCCACTCAGGATGCTGCTACCAGCCTCATGACGTGGGTTTCATGGCTGAGTGACACTCCATTGGACCTACGTAGCACCACTTGTCCACTTGTCCACTTGTCTTTGTCCACTTGTCCACTTGTCTTTGTCCACTTGGCTCTTTCCTGGGATATGAAACGTGTACCGGAGTCGAGGTTCTTATCAAGACAGCAGCCCTCAACTTTGGGGTCCCTGTGTCTGGTTGATTTTTTCATTTTCCCAAGGTCAACGCCCATGTGTGGAAGTGCCCTATGCTCTGTGGTTCTGTGTTTTCCATGTTTTGGGAAAGAGGATACACTTGTGAAGATTGGCTGTTGGCCATTGACATCCCGCCCATCAGCTTAACAAGGCTCCCTTGACTCCGTGGCCTGCCCTGCCTTTCTGGTTTTTAGACTTTTTTCGCCTGGCCCTTTTGCCCCGGGGGGGGGGGGGGAGAGATTTCTTTGTAGTGCTGATTTGCTCTCCCAGGTTGCTTGGTTGGCCAAAAAGGGCGTATGCGTTTTTTCCTGAATATATTCAGGAAAAAACGCATACGCCCTTTTTGGCCAACCGCATCATTGTCCACGTTCTGGCGCTTTTCATGTGCTATCGGGGCCATTCCCATGTACCCGTTGACATCCGTTTCCTGCAGTTCTGCCTTGCGTTCAACGCCTCTTCGTAGCCTGACCTCAATATATTTGGGGGCGATAGTTATCGTTTAGAACTCTGCAGGTTTGGGAAGTGCAGTGCCCCTGAGCTCCATTTCCCAAGTCGCTTTTTTGTGAGTGGGACGCAACACGGCTGGATGGCTTCACGCCCTATTGTCGATCCGGGGTGGCAGGCTGAGGCTCTGGTGAATTCTTCTTCACGATGGGAAATGAGAGTGACATGTTCCCGACCAAACCCCTCCAGCGAGTGTCTCATTGGTTTCCCCCTCTTGAAGTTCATCCTGCGGACAAATTGCAGACGGTACGAAAGAGGCATGGAAAGGCGCTGAGTCTCCAAGTGGGGAGATTGTTAGTAAGGGGGCCTGAATGGAGAACACGAGCACCAGCACATGAAAAGTGAGGTGAGTTTCAGAAAGCTTTCCCGATCCCTCGGTGTAGCGTCCGCTGGGTTTCCAATGAGTGCTTTCGCTGTCGGAAGATTGCGTTGAACCTGGAGAGTTGGGACCCATGGAATGGGGAGCACGCAGGATTCCTTTCAAGGGTCTGCATTTGCTTTCCCAACCTCACCAATCGTCTCAGCCCCAAGAGTGTCCAGCCTTATGTCTTCTGCCGCTGGGGCTGTAGATGTGGTCAATCCTGGTTGCATGCCAGTCCCTGAACGCATTTTGGAAGAATTTCTCTCTGTTTTGCCCTGCTTGTTTCTTCTTTGTGTTGGAAATGTATCCTCAGAATGGGTCTGAGCTGATTTTCCCTGCTGTTTTTAGGCCGCTTTACACACACTTGATGCACTTACACAGAGATATCAAGACTTAGCTTTTAAGATGCTTACTAGTCGGATAGATACTTGTGCGATGAACAGGGTCTGGTGAGTCCCGTTGATTGAGCAAGGAGTAGGTCGTGTCCATTCCATATTCGGTTTTCGGAAGGGTATCTGTGCTCATTTCAAACTCGAGTTTTATGCGTCACCCCACCTCACCTTTCCCCTGAAGCAGGCCTAAGTGTGTTTTCTAAAAGCGTGACTCTGTTCTGTTTGGGGATTCAGTTCATGGGGAGCGATTTTTACATTCCCTCGATAAGTGATATCATAAGTTTCTGTCTTTGTGGGACTTATTTCACTGAGGATGATCGTACCTAAATCCACTCAGGATGCTGCTACCAGCCTCATGACGTGGATTTCATGGCTGAGTGACACTCCATTGGACCTACGTAGCACCACTTGTCCACTTGTCCACTTGTCTTTGTCCACTTGTCCACTTGTCTTTGTCCACTTGGCTCTTTCCTGGGATATGAAACGTGTACCGGAGTCGAGGTTCTTGTCAAGACAGCAGCCCTCAACTTTGGGGTCCCTGTGTCTGGTTGATTTTTTCATTTTCCCAAGGTCAACGCCCATGTGTGGAAGTGCCCTATGCTCTGTGGTTCTGTGTTTTCCATGTTTTGGGAAAGAGGATACACTTGTGAAGATTGGCTGTTGGCCATTGACATCCCGCCCATCAGCTTAACAAGGCTCCCTTGACTCCGTGGCCTGCCCTGCCTTTCTGGTTTTTAGACTTTTTCCGCCTGGCCCTTTTGCCCCGGGGGGGGGGCGAGAGATTTCTTTGTAGTGCTGATTTGCTCTCCCAGGTTGCTTGGTTGGCCAAAAAGGGCGTATGCGTTTTTTCCTGAATATATTCAGGAAAAAACGCATACGCCCTTTTTGGCCAACCGCATCATTGTCCACGTTCTGGCGCTTTTCATGCGCTATCGGGGCCATTCCCATGTACCCGTTGACATCCGTTTCCTGCAGTTCTGCCTTGCGTTCAACGCCTCTTCGTAGCCTGACCTCAATATATTTGGGGGCGATAGTTATCGTTTAGAACTCTGCAGGTTTGGGAAGTGCAGTGCCCCTGAGCTCCATTTCCCAAGTCGCTTTTTTGTGAGTGGGACGCAACACGGCTGGATGGCTTCACGCCCTATTGTCGATCCGGGGTGGCAGGCTGAGCCTTTGGTGAATTCTTCTTCGCGATGGGAAATGAGAGTGACATGTGCCCGACCAAACCCCTCCAGCGAGTGTCTCATTGGTTTCCCCCTCTTGAAGTTCATCCTGCGGACAAATTGCAGACGGTACGGAAGAGGCATGGAAAGGCGCTGAGTCTCCAAGTGGGGAGATTGTTAGTAAGGGGGCCTGAATGGAGAACACGAGCACCAGGAGATGAAAAGTGAGGTGAGTTTCAGAAAGCTTTCCCGATCCCACGGTGTAGCATCCGCTGGGTTTCCAATGAGTGCTTTCGCTGTCGGAAGATTGCGTTGAACCTGGAGAGTTGGGACCCATGGAATGGGGAGCACGCAGGATTCCTTTCAAGGGTCTGCATTTGCTTTCCCAACCTCACCAATCGTCTCAGCCCCAAGAGTGTCCAGCCTTATGTCTTCTGCCGCTGGGGCTGTAGATGTGGTCAATGCTGGTTTCATGCCAGTCCCTGAACGCATTTTGGAAGAATTTCTCTCTGTTTTGCCCTGCTTGTTTCTTCTTTGTGTTGGAAATGTATCCTCAGAATGGGTCTGAGCTGATTTTCCCTGCTGTTTTTAGGCGGCTTTACACACACTTGATGCACTTACACAGAGATATCAAGACTTAGCTTTTAAGATGCTTACTAGTCGGATAGATACTTGTGCGATGAACAGGGTCTGGTGAGTCCAGTTGATTGAGCAAGGAGTAGGTCGTGTCCATTCCATATTCGGTTTTCGGAAGGGTATCTGTGCTCATTTCAAACTCGAGTTTTATGCGTCACCCCACCTCACCTTTCCCCTGAAGCAGGCCTAAGTGTGTTTTCTAAAAGCGTGACTCTGTTCTGTTTGGGGATTCAGTTCATGGGGAGCGATTTTTACATTCCCTCGATAAGTGATATCATAAGTTTCTGTCTTTGTGGGAATTATTTCAATGAGGATGATCGTACCTAAATCCACTCAGGATGCTGCTACCAGCCTCATGACGTGGATTTCATGGCTGAGTGACACTCCATTGGACCTACGTAGCACCACTTGTCCACTTGTCCACTTGTCTTTGTCCACTTGTCCACTTGTCTTTGTCCACTTGGCTCTTTCCTGGGATATGAAACGTGTACCGGAGTCGAGGTTCTTGTCAAGACAGCAGCCCTCAACTTTGGGGTCCCTGTGTCTGGTTGATTTTTTCATTTTCCCAAGGTCAACGCCCATGTGTGGAAGTGCCCTATGCTCTGTGGTTCTGTGTTTTCCATGTTTTGGGAAAGAGGATACACTTGTGAAGATTGGCTGTTGGCCATTGACATCCCGCCCATCAGCTTAACAAAGCTCCCTTGACTCCGTGGCCTGCCCTGCCTTTCTGGTTTTTAGACTTTTTCCGCCTGGCCCTTTTGCCCCGGGGGGGGGGGCGAGAGATTTCTTTGTAGTGCTGATTTGCTCTCCCAGGTTGCTTGGTTGGCCAAAAAGGGCGTATGCGTTTTTTCCTGAATATATTCAGGAAAAAACGCATACGCCCTTTTTGGCCAACCGCATCATTGTCCACGTTCTGGCGCTTTTCATGCGCTATCGGGGCCATTCCCATGTACCCGTTGACATCCGTTTCCTGCAGTTCTGCCTTGCGTTCAACGCCTCTTCGTAGCCTGACCTCAATATATTTGGGGGCGATAGTTATCGTTTAGAACTCTGCAGGTTTGGGAAGTGCAGTGCCCCTGAGCTCCATTTCCCAAGTCGCTTTTTTGTGAGTGGGACGCAACACGGCTGGATGGCTTCACGCCCTATTGTCGATCCGGGGTGGCAGGCTGAGCCTTTGGTGAATTCTTCTTCGCGATGGGAAATGAGAGTGACATGTGCCCGACCAAACCCCTCCAGCGAGTGTCTCATTGGTTTCCCCCTCTTGAAGTTCATCCTGCGGACAAATTGCAGACGGTACGGAAGAGGCATGGAAAGGCGCTGAGTCTCCAAGTGGGGAGATTGTTAGTAAGGGGGCCTGAATGGAGAACACGAGCACCAGGAGATGAAAAGTGAGGTGAGTTTCAGAAAGCTTTCCCGATCCCACGGTGTAGCATCCGCTGGGTTTCCAATGAGTGCTTTCGCTGTCGGAAGATTGCGTTGAACCTGGAGAGTTGGGACCCATGGAATGGGGAGCACGCAGGATTCCTTTCAAGGGTCTGCATTTGCTTTCCCAACCTCACCAATCGTCTCAGCCCCAAGAGTGTCCAGCCTTATGTCTTCTGCCGCTGGGGCTGTAGATGTGGTCAATGCTGGTTTCATGCCAGTCCCTGAACGCATTTTGGAAGAATTTCTCTCTGTTTTGCCCTGCTTGTTTCTTCTTTGTGTTGGAAATGTATCCTCAGAATGGGTCTGAGCTGATTTTCCCTGCTGTTTTTAGGCCACTTTACACACACTTGATGCACTTACACAGAGATATCAAGACTTAGCTTTTAAGATGCTTACTAGTCGGATAGATACTTGTGCGATGAACAGGGTCTGGTGAGTCCAGTTGATTGAGCAAGGAGTAGGTCGTGTCCATTCCATATTCGGTTTTCGGAAGGGTATCTGTGCTCATTTCAAACTCGAGTTTTATGCGTCACCCCACCTCACCTTTCCCCTGAAGCAGGCCTAAGTGTGTTTTCTAAAAGCGTGACTCTGTTCTGTTTGGGGATTCAGTTCATGGGGAGCGATTTTTACATTCCCTCGATAAGTGATATCATAAGTTTCTGTCTTTGTGGGAATTATTTCAATGAGGATGATCGTACCTAAATCCACTCAGGATGCTGCTACCAGCCTCATGACGTGGATTTCATGGCTGAGTGACACTCCATTGGACCTACGTAGCACCACTTGTCCACTTGTCCACTTGTCTTTGTCCACTTGTCCACTTGTCTTTGTCCACTTGGCTCTTTCCTGGGATATGAAACGTGTACCGGAGTCGAGGTTCTTGTCAAGACAGCAGCCCTCAACTTTGGGGTCCCTGTGTCTGGTTGATTTTTTCATTTTCCCAAGGTCAACGCCCATGTGTGGAAGTGCCCTATGCTCTGTGGTTCTGTGTTTTCCATGTTTTGGGAAAGAGGATACACTTGTGAAGATTGGCTGTTGGCCATTGACATCCCGCCCATCAGCTTAACAAAGCTCCCTTGACTCCGTGGCCTGCCCTGCCTTTCTGGTTTTTAGACTTTTTCCGCCTGGCCCTTTTGCCCCGGGGGGGGGGCGAGAGATTTCTTTGTAGTGCTGATTTGCTCTCCCAGGTTGCTTGGTTGGCCAAAAAGGGCGTATGCGTTTTTTCCTGAATATATTCAGGAAAAAACGCATACGCCCTTTTTGGCCAACCGCATCATTGTCCACGTTCTGGCGCTTTTCATGCGCTTTCGGGGCCATTCCGATGTACCCGTTGACATACGTTTCCTGCAGTTCTGCCTTGCGTTCAACGCCTCTTCGTAGCCTGACCTCAATATATTTGGGGGCGATAGTTATCGTTTAGAACTCTGCAGGTTTGGGAAGTGCAGTGCCCCTGAGCTCCATTTCCCAAGTCGCTTTTTTGTGAGTGGGACGCAACACGGCTGGATGGCTTCACGCCCTATTGTCGATCCGGGGTGGCAGGCTGAGCCTTTGGTGAATTCTTCTTCGCGATGGGAAATGAGAGTGACATGTGCCCGACCAAACCCCTCCAGCGAGTGTCTCATTGGTTTCCCCCTCTTGAAGTTCATCCTGCGGACAAATTGCAGACGGTACGAAAGAGGCATGGAAAGGCGCTGAGTCTCCAAGTGGGGAGATTGTTAGTAAGGGGGCCTGAATGGAGAACACGAGCACCAGGAGATGAAAAGTGAGGTGAGTTTCAGAAAGCTTTCCCGATCCCACGGTGTAGCATCCGCTGGGTTTCCAATGAGTGCTTTCGCTGTCGGAAGATTGCGTTGAACCTGGAGAGTTGGGACCCATGGAATGGGGAGCACGCAGGATTCCTTTCAAGGGTCTGCATTTGCTTTCCCAACCTCACCAATCGTCTCAGCCCCAAGAGTGTCCAGCCTTATGTCTTCTGCCGCTGGGGCTGTAGATGTGGTCAATCCTGGTTGCGTGCCAGTCCCTGAACGCATTTTGGAAGAATTTCTCTCTGTTTTGCCCTGCTTGTTTCTTCTTTGTGTTGGAAATGTATCCTCAGAATGGGTCTGAGCTGATTTTCCCTGCTGTTTTTAGGCCGCTTTACACACACTTGATGCACTTACACAGAGATATCAAGACTTAGCTTTTAAGATGCTTACTAGTCGGATAGATACTTGTGCGATGAACAGGGTCTGGTGAGTCCAGTTGATTGAGCAAGGAGTAGGTCGTGTCCATTCCATATTCGGTTTTCGAAAGGGTATCTGTGCTCATTTCAAACTCGAGTTTTATGCGTCACCCCACCTCACCTTTCCCCTGAAGCAGGCCTAAGTGTGTTTTCTAAAAGCGTGACTCTGTTCTGTTTGGGGATTCAGTTCATGGGGAGCGATTTTTACATTCCCTCGATAAGGGATATCATAAGTTTCTTTTTTTGTGGGAATTATTTCACTGAGGATGATCGTACCTAAATCCACTCAGGATGCTGCTACCAGCCTCATGACGTGGATTTCATGGCTGAGTGACACTCCATTGGACCTACGTAGCACCACTTGTCCACTTGTCCACTTGTCTTTGTCCACTTGTCCACTTGTCTTTGTCCACTTGGCTCTTTCCTGGGATATGAAACGTGTACCGGAGTGGAGGTTCTTGTCAAGACAGCAGCCCTCAACTTTGGGGTCCCTGTGTCTGCTTCATTTTTTCATTTTCCCAAGGTCAACGCCCATGTGTGGAAGTGCCCTATGCTCTGTGGTTCTGTGTTTTACATGTTTTGGGAAAGAGGATACACTTCTGAAGATTGGCTGTTGGCCATTGACATCCCGCCCATCAGCTTAACAAGGCTCCCTTGACTCGGTGGCCTGCCCTGCCTTTCTGGTTTTTAGACTTTTTCCGCCTGGCCCTTTTGCCCCGGGGGGCGGGGGAGAGATTTCTTTGTAGTGCTGATTTTCTCTCCCAGGTTGCTTGGTTGGCCAAAAAGGGCGTATGCGTTTTTTCCTGAATATATTCAGGAAAAAACGCATACGCCCTTTTTGGCCAACCGCATCATTGTCCACGTTCTGGCTCTTTTCATGTGCTATCGGGGCCATTCCCATGTACCCGTTGACATCCGTTTCCTGCAGTTCTGCCTTGCGTTCAACGCCTCTTCGTAGCCTGACCTCAATATATTTTGGGGCGATAGTTATCGTTTAGAACTCTGCAGGTTTGGGAAGTGCAGTGCCCCTGAGCTCCATTTCCCAAGTCGCTTTTTTGTGAGTGGGACGCAACACGGCTGGATGGCTTCACGCCCTATTGTCGATCCGGGGTGGCAGGCTGAGCCTTTGGTGAATTCTTCTTCGCGATGGGAAATGAGAGTGACATGTGCCCGACCAAACCCCTCCAGCGAGTCTCTCATTGGTTCCCCCTCTTGCAGTTCATCCTGCGGACAAATGGCAGACGGTACGAAAGAGGCATGGAAAGGCGCTGAGTCTCCAAGTGGGGAGATTGTTAGTAAGGGGGCCTGAATGGAGAACACGAGCACCAGGAGATGAAAAGTGAGGTGAGTTTCAAAAAGCTTTCCCGATCCCACGGTGTAGCGTCCGCTGGGTTTCCAATGAGTGCTTTCGCTGTCGGAAGATTGCGTTGAACCTGGAGAGTTGGGACCCATGGAATGGGGAGCACGCAGGATTCCTTTCAAGGGTCTGCATTTGCTTTCCCAACCTCACCAATCGTCTCAGCCCCAAGAGTGTCCAGCCTTATGTCTTCTGCCGCTGGGGCTGTAGATGTGGTCAATCCTGGTTGCGTGCCAGTCCCTGAACGCATTTTGGAAGAATTTCTCTCTGTTTTGCCCTGCTTGTTTCTTCTTTGTGTTGGAAATGTATCCTCAGAATGGGTCTGAGCTGATTTTCCCTGCTGTTTTTAGGCCGCTTTACACACACTTGATGCACTTACACAGAGATATCAAGACTTAGCTTTTAAGATGCTTACTAGTCGGATAGATACTTGTGCGATGAACAGGGTCTGGTGAGTCCAGTTGATTGAGCAAGGAGTAGGTCGTGTCCATTCCATATTCGGTTTTCGGAAGGGTATCTGTGCTCATTTCAAACTCGAGTTTTATGCGTCACCCCACCTCACCTTTCCCCTGAAGCAGGCCTAAGTGTGTTTTCTAAAAGCGTGACTCTGTTCTGTTTGGGGATTCAGTTCATGGGGAGCGATTTTTACATTCCCTCGATAAGGGATATCATAAGTTTCTGTCTTTGTGGGAATTATTTCAATGAGGATGATCGTACCTAAATCCACTCAGGATGCTGCTACCAGCCTCATGACGTGGATTTCATGGCTGAGTGACACTCCATTGGACCTACGTAGCACCACTTGTCCACTTGTCCACTTGTCTTTGTCCACTTGTCCACTTGTCTTTGTCCACTTGGCTCTTTCCTGGGATATGAAACGTGTACCGGAGTCGAGGTTCTTGTCAAGACAGCAGCCCTCAACTTTGGGGTCCCTGTGTCTGCTTCATTTTTTCATTTTCCCAAGGTCAACGCCCATGTGTGGAAGTGCCCTATGCTCTGTGGTTCTGTGTTTTACATGTTTTGGGAAAGAGGATACACTTGTGAAGATTGGCTGTTGGCCATTGACATCCCGCCCATCAGCTTAACAAGGCTCCCTTGACTCGGTGGCCTGCCCTGCCTTTCTGGTTTTTAGACTTTTTCCGCCTGGCCCTTTTGCCCCGGGGGGGGGGGGGGGGAGAGATTTCTTTGTAGTGCTGATTTGCTCTCCCAGGTTGCTTGGTTGGCCAAAAAGGGCGTATGCGTTTTTTCCTGAATATATTCAGGAAAAAACGCATACGCCCTTTTTGGCCAACCGCATCATTGTCCACGTTCTGGCGCTTTTCATGTGCTATCGGGGCCATTCCCATGTACCCGTTGACATCCGTTTCCTGCAGTTCTGCCTTGGGTTCAACGCCTCTTCGTAGCCTGACCTCAATATATTTGGGGGCAATAGTTATCGTTTAGAACTCTGCAGGTTTGGGAAGTGCAGTGCCCCTGAGCTCCATTTCCCAAGTCGCTTTTTTGTGAGTGGGACGCAACACGGCTGGATGGCTTCACGCCCTATTGTCGATCCGGGGTGGCAGGCTGAGCCTTTGGTGAATTCTTCTTCGCGATGGGAAATGAGAGTGACATGTGCCCGACCAAACCCCTCCAGCGAGTCTCTCATTGGTTCCCCCTCTTGCAGTTCATCCTGCGGACAAATTGCAGACGGTACGAAAGAGGCATGGAAAGGCGCTGAGTCTCCAAGTGGGGAGATTGTTAGTAAGGGGGCCTGCATGGAGAACACGAGCACCAGGAGATGAAAAGTGAGGTGAGTTTCAGAAAGCTTTCCCGATCCCACGGTGTAGCATCCGCTGGGTTTCCAATGAGTGCTTTCGCTGTCGGAAGATTGCGTTGAACCTGGAGAGTTGGGACCCATGGAATGGGGAGCACGCAGGATTCCTTTCAAGGGTCTGCATTTGCTTTCCCAACCTCACCAATCGTCTCAGCCCCAAGAGTGTCCAGCCTTATGTCTTCTGCCGCTGGGGCTGTAGATGTGGTCAATCCTGGTTGCATGCCAGTCCCTGAACGCATTTTGGAAGAATTTCTCTCTGTTTTGCCCTGCTTGTTTCTTCTTTGTGTTGGAAATGTATCCTCAGAATGGGTCTGAGCTGATTTTCCCTGCTGTTTTTAGGCCGCTTTACACACACTTGATGCACTTACACAGAGATATCAAGACTTAGCTTTTAAGATGCTTACTAGTCGGATAGATACTTGTGCGATGAACAGGGTCTGGTGAGTCCAGTTGATTGAGCAAGGAGTAGGTCGTGTCCATTCCATATTCGGTTTTCGGAAGGGTATCTGTGCTCATTTCAAACTCGAGTTTTATGCGTCACCCCACCTCACCTTTCCCCTGAAGCAGGCCTAAGTGTGTTTTCTAAAAGCGTGACTCTGTTCTGTTTGGGGATTCAGTTCATGGGGAGCGATTTTTACATTCCCTCGATAAGTGATATCATAAGTTTCTGTCTTTGTGGGATTATTTCACTGAGGATGATCGTACCTAAATCCACTCAGGATGCTGCTACCAGCCTCATGACGTGGATTTCATGGCTGAGTGACACTCCATTGGACCTACGTAGCACCACTTGTCCACTGGTCTTTGTCCACTTGGCTCTTTCCTGGGATATGAAACGTGTACCGGAGTCGAGGTTCTTGTCAAGACAGCAGCCCTCAACTTTGGGGTCCCTGTGTCTGGTTGATTTTTTCATTTTCACAAGGTCAACGCCCATGTGTGGAAGTGCCCTATGCTCTGTGGTTCTGTGTTTTACATGTTTTGGGAAAGAGGATACACTTGTGAAGATTGGCTGTTGGCCATTGACATCCCGCCCATCAGCTTAAGAAGGCTCCCTTGACTCAGTGGCCTGTCCTGCCTTTCTGGTTTTTAGACTTTTTTCGCCTGGCCCTTTTGACCCGGGGCGGGTGCCGAGAGATTTCTTTGTAGTGCTGATTTGCTCTCCCAGGTTGCTTGGTTGGCCAAAAAGGGCGTATGCGTTTTTTCCTGAATATATTCAGGAAAAAACGCATACGCCCTTTTTGGCCAACCGCATCATTGTCCACGTTCTGGCGCTTTTCATGTGCTATGGGGGCCATTCCGATGTACCCGTTGACATCCGTTTCCTGCAGTTCTGCCTTGGGTTCAACGCCTCTTCGTAGCCTGACCTCAATATATTTGGGGGCGATAGTTATCGTTTAGAACTCTGCAGGTTTGGGAAGTGCAGTGCCCCTGAGCTCCATTTCCCAAGTCGCTTTTTTGTGAGTGGGACGCAACACGGCTGGATGGCTTCACGCCCTATTGTCGATCCGGGGTGGCAGGCTGAGCCTTTGGTGAATTCTTCTTCGCGATGGGAAATGAGAGTGACATGTGCCCGACCAAACACCTCCAGCGAGTCTCTCATTGGTTCCCCCTCTTGCAGTTCATCCTGCGGACAAATTGCAGACGGTACGAAAGAGGCATGGAAAGGCGCTGAGTCTCCAAGTGGGGAGATTGTTAGTAAGGGGGCCTGAATGGAGAACACGAGCACCAGGAGATGAAAAGTGAGGTGAGTTTCAGAAAGCTTTCCCGATCCCACGGTGTAGCATCCGCTGGGTTTCCAATGAGTGCTTTCGCTGTCGGAAGATTGCGTTGAACCTGGAGAGTTGGGACCCATGGAATGGGGAGCACGCAGGATTCCTTTCAAGGGTCTGCATTTGCTTTCCCAACCTCACCAATCGTCTCAGCCCCAAGAGTGTCCAGCCTTATGTCTTCTGCCGCTGGGGCTGTAGATGTGGTCAATCCTGGTTGCATGCCAGTCCCTGAACGCATTTTGGAAGAATTTCTCTCTGTTTTGCCCTGCTTGTTTCTTCTTTGTGTTGGAAATGTATCCTCAGAATGGGTCTGAGCTGATTTTCCCTGCTGTTTTTAGGCCGCTTTACACACACTTGATGCACTTACACAGAGATATCAAGACTTAGCTTTTAAGATGCTTACTAGTCGGATAGATACTTGTGCGATGAACAGGGTCTGGTGAGTCCAGTTGATTGAGCAAGGAGTAGGTCGTGTCCATTCCATATTCGGTTTTCGGAAGGGTATCTGTGCTCATTTCAAACTCGAGTTTTATGCGTCACCCCACCTCACCTTTCCCCTGAAGCAGGCCTAAGTGTGTTTTCTAAAAGCGTGACTCTGTTCTGTTTGGGGATTCAGTTCATGGGGAGCGATTTTTACATTCCCTCGATAAGTGATATCATAAGTTTCTTTTTTTGTGGGACTTATTTCACTGAGGATGATCGTACCTAAATCCACTCAGGATGCTGCTACCAGCCTCATGACGTGGGTTTCATGGCTGAGTGACACTCCATTGGACCTACGTAGCACCACTTGTCCACTTGTCCACTTGTCTTTGTCCACTTGTCCACTTGTCTTTGTCCACTTGGCTCTTTCCTGGGATATGAAACGTGTACCGGAGTCGAGGTTCTTATCAAGACAGCAGCCCTCAACTTTGGGGTCCCTGTGTCTGGTTGATTTTTTCATTTTCCCAAGGTCAACGCCCATGTGTGGAAGTGCCCTATGCTCTGTGGTTCTGTGTTTTCCATGTTTTGGGAAAGAGGATACACTTGTGAAGATTGGCTGTTGGCCATTGACATCCCGCCCATCAGCTTAACAAGGCTCCCTTGACTCCGTGGCCTGCCCTGCCTTTCTGGTTTTTAGACTTTTTTCGCCTGGCCCTTTTGCCCCGGGGGGGGGGGGGGGAGAGATTTCTTTGTAGTGCTGATTTGCTCTCCCAGGTTGCTTGGTTGGCCAAAAAGGGCGTATGCGTTTTTTCCTGAATATATTCAGGAAAAAACGCATACGCCCTTTTTGGCCAACCGCATCATTGTCCACGTTCTGGCGCTTTTCATGTGCTATCGGGGCCATTCCCATGTACCCGTTGACATCCGTTTCCTGCAGTTCTGCCTTGCGTTCAACGCCTCTTCGTAGCCTGACCTCAATATATTTGGGGGCGATAGTTATCGTTTAGAACTCTGCAGGTTTGGGAAGTGCAGTGCCCCTGAGCTCCATTTCCCAAGTCGCTTTTTTGTGAGTGGGACGCAACACGGCTGGATGGCTTCACGCCCTATTGTCGATCCGGGGTGGCAGGCTGAGGCTCTGGTGAATTCTTCTTCACGATGGGAAATGAGAGTGACATGTTCCCGACCAAACCCCTCCAGCGAGTGTCTCATTGGTTTCCCCCTCTTGAAGTTCATCCTGCGGACAAATTGCAGACGGTACGAAAGAGGCATGGAAAGGCGCTGAGTCTCCAAGTGGGGAGATTGTTAGTAAGGGGGCCTGAATGGAGAACACGAGCACCAGCACATGAAAAGTGAGGTGAGTTTCAGAAAGCTTTCCCGATCCCTCGGTGTAGCGTCCGCTGGGTTTCCAATGAGTGCTTTCGCTGTCGGAAGATTGCGTTGAACCTGGAGAGTTGGGACCCATGGAATGGGGAGCACGCAGGATTCCTTTCAAGGGTCTGCATTTGCTTTCCCAACCTCACCAATCGTCTCAGCCCCAAGAGTGTCCAGCCTTATGTCTTCTGCCGCTGGGGCTGTAGATGTGGTCAATCCTGGTTGCATGCCAGTCCCTGAACGCATTTTGGAAGAATTTCTCTCTGTTTTGCCCTGCTTGTTTCTTCTTTGTGTTGGAAATGTATCCTCAGAATGGGTCTGAGCTGATTTTCCCTGCTGTTTTTAGGCCGCTTTACACACACTTGATGCACTTACACAGAGATATCAAGACTTAGCTTTTAAGATGCTTACTAGTCGGATAGATACTTGTGCGATGAACAGGGTCTGGTGAGTCCCGTTGATTGAGCAAGGAGTAGGTCGTGTCCATTCCATATTCGGTTTTCGGAAGGGTATCTGTGCTCATTTCAAACTCGAGTTTTATGCGTCACCCCACCTCACCTTTCCCCTGAAGCAGGCCTAAGTGTGTTTTCTAAAAGCGTGACTCTGTTCTGTTTGGGGATTCAGTTCATGGGGAGCGATTTTTACATTCCCTCGATAAGTGATATCATAAGTTTCTGTCTTTGTGGGACTTATTTCACTGAGGATGATCGTACCTAAATCCACTCAGGATGCTGCTACCAGCCTCATGACGTGGATTTCATGGCTGAGTGACACTCCATTGGACCTACGTAGCACCACTTGTCCACTTGTCCACTTGTCTTTGTCCACTTGTCCACTTGTCTTTGTCCACTTGGCTCTTTCCTGGGATATGAAACGTGTACCGGAGTCGAGGTTCTTGTCAAGACAGCAGCCCTCAACTTTGGGGTCCCTGTGTCTGGTTGATTTTTTCATTTTCCCAAGGTCAACGCCCATGTGTGGAAGTGCCCTATGCTCTGTGGTTCTGTGTTTTCCATGTTTTGGGAAAGAGGATACACTTGTGAAGATTGGCTGTTGGCCATTGACATCCCGCCCATCAGCTTAACAAGGCTCCCTTGACTCCGTGGCCTGCCCTGCCTTTCTGGTTTTTAGACTTTTTCCGCCTGGCCCTTTTGCCCCGGGGGGGGGGCGAGAGATTTCTTTGTAGTGCTGATTTGCTCTCCCAGGTTGCTTGGTTGGCCAAAAAGGGCGTATGCGTTTTTTCCTGAATATATTCAGGAAAAAACGCATACGCCCTTTTTGGCCAACCGCATCATTGTCCACGTTCTGGCGCTTTTCATGCGCTATCGGGGCCATTCCCATGTACCCGTTGACATCCGTTTCCTGCAGTTCTGCCTTGCGTTCAACGCCTCTTCGTAGCCTGACCTCAATATATTTGGGGGCGATAGTTATCGTTTAGAACTCTGCAGGTTTGGGAAGTGCAGTGCCCCTGAGCTCCATTTCCCAAGTCGCTTTTTTGTGAGTGGGACGCAACACGGCTGGATGGCTTCACGCCCTATTGTCGATCCGGGGTGGCAGGCTGAGCCTTTGGTGAATTCTTCTTCGCGATGGGAAATGAGAGTGACATGTGCCCGACCAAACCCCTCCAGCGAGTGTCTCATTGGTTTCCCCCTCTTGAAGTTCATCCTGCGGACAAATTGCAGACGGTACGGAAGAGGCATGGAAAGGCGCTGAGTCTCCAAGTGGGGAGATTGTTAGTAAGGGGGCCTGAATGGAGAACACGAGCACCAGGAGATGAAAAGTGAGGTGAGTTTCAGAAAGCTTTCCCGATCCCACGGTGTAGCATCCGCTGGGTTTCCAATGAGTGCTTTCGCTGTCGGAAGATTGCGTTGAACCTGGAGAGTTGGGACCCATGGAATGGGGAGCACGCAGGATTCCTTTCAAGGGTCTGCATTTGCTTTCCCAACCTCACCAATCGTCTCAGCCCCAAGAGTGTCCAGCCTTATGTCTTCTGCCGCTGGGGCTGTAGATGTGGTCAATGCTGGTTTCATGCCAGTCCCTGAACGCATTTTGGAAGAATTTCTCTCTGTTTTGCCCTGCTTGTTTCTTCTTTGTGTTGGAAATGTATCCTCAGAATGGGTCTGAGCTGATTTTCCCTGCTGTTTTTAGGCGGCTTTACACACACTTGATGCACTTACACAGAGATATCAAGACTTAGCTTTTAAGATGCTTACTAGTCGGATAGATACTTGTGCGATGAACAGGGTCTGGTGAGTCCAGTTGATTGAGCAAGGAGTAGGTCGTGTCCATTCCATATTCGGTTTTCGGAAGGGTATCTGTGCTCATTTCAAACTCGAGTTTTATGCGTCACCCCACCTCACCTTTCCCCTGAAGCAGGCCTAAGTGTGTTTTCTAAAAGCGTGACTCTGTTCTGTTTGGGGATTCAGTTCATGGGGAGCGATTTTTACATTCCCTCGATAAGTGATATCATAAGTTTCTGTCTTTGTGGGAATTATTTCAATGAGGATGATCGTACCTAAATCCACTCAGGATGCTGCTACCAGCCTCATGACGTGGATTTCATGGCTGAGTGACACTCCATTGGACCTACGTAGCACCACTTGTCCACTTGTCCACTTGTCTTTGTCCACTTGTCCACTTGTCTTTGTCCACTTGGCTCTTTCCTGGGATATGAAACGTGTACCGGAGTCGAGGTTCTTGTCAAGACAGCAGCCCTCAACTTTGGGGTCCCTGTGTCTGGTTGATTTTTTCATTTTCCCAAGGTCAACGCCCATGTGTGGAAGTGCCCTATGCTCTGTGGTTCTGTGTTTTCCATGTTTTGGGAAAGAGGATACACTTGTGAAGATTGGCTGTTGGCCATTGACATCCCGCCCATCAGCTTAACAAAGCTCCCTTGACTCCGTGGCCTGCCCTGCCTTTCTGGTTTTTAGACTTTTTCCGCCTGGCCCTTTTGCCCCGGGGGGGGGGCGAGAGATTTCTTTGTAGTGCTGATTTGCTCTCCCAGGTTGCTTGGTTGGCCAAAAAGGGCGTATGCGTTTTTTCCTGAATATATTCAGGAAAAAACGCATACGCCCTTTTTGGCCAACCGCATCATTGTCCACGTTCTGGCGCTTTTCATGCGCTATCGGGGCCATTCCCATGTACCCGTTGACATCCGTTTCCTGCAGTTCTGCCTTGCGTTCAACGCCTCTTCGTAGCCTGACCTCAATATATTTGGGGGCGATAGTTATCGTTTAGAACTCTGCAGGTTTGGGAAGTGCAGTGCCCCTGAGCTCCATTTCCCAAGTCGCTTTTTTGTGAGTGGGACGCAACACGGCTGGATGGCTTCACGCCCTATTGTCGATCCGGGGTGGCAGGCTGAGCCTTTGGTGAATTCTTCTTCGCGATGGGAAATGAGAGTGACATGTGCCCGACCAAACCCCTCCAGCGAGTGTCTCATTGGTTTCCCCCTCTTGAAGTTCATCCTGCGGACAAATTGCAGACGGTACGGAAGAGGCATGGAAAGGCGCTGAGTCTCCAAGTGGGGAGATTGTTAGTAAGGGGGCCTGAATGGAGAACACGAGCACCAGGAGATGAAAAGTGAGGTGAGTTTCAGAAAGCTTTCCCGATCCCACGGTGTAGCATCCGCTGGGTTTCCAATGAGTGCTTTCGCTGTCGGAAGATTGCGTTGAACCTGGAGAGTTGGGACCCATGGAATGGGGAGCACGCAGGATTCCTTTCAAGGGTCTGCATTTGCTTTCCCAACCTCACCAATCGTCTCAGCCCCAAGAGTGTCCAGCCTTATGTCTTCTGCCGCTGGGGCTGTAGATGTGGTCAATGCTGGTTTCATGCCAGTCCCTGAACGCATTTTGGAAGAATTTCTCTCTGTTTTGCCCTGCTTGTTTCTTCTTTGTGTTGGAAATGTATCCTCAGAATGGGTCTGAGCTGATTTTCCCTGCTGTTTTTAGGCCACTTTACACACACTTGATGCACTTACACAGAGATATCAAGACTTAGCTTTTAAGATGCTTACTAGTCGGATAGATACTTGTGCGATGAACAGGGTCTGGTGAGTCCAGTTGATTGAGCAAGGAGTAGGTCGTGTCCATTCCATATTCGGTTTTCGGAAGGGTATCTGTGCTCATTTCAAACTCGAGTTTTATGCGTCACCCCACCTCACCTTTCCCCTGAAGCAGGCCTAAGTGTGTTTTCTAAAAGCGTGACTCTGTTCTGTTTGGGGATTCAGTTCATGGGGAGCGATTTTTACATTCCCTCGATAAGTGATATCATAAGTTTCTGTCTTTGTGGGAATTATTTCAATGAGGATGATCGTACCTAAATCCACTCAGGATGCTGCTACCAGCCTCATGACGTGGATTTCATGGCTGAGTGACACTCCATTGGACCTACGTAGCACCACTTGTCCACTTGTCCACTTGTCTTTGTCCACTTGTCCACTTGTCTTTGTCCACTTGGCTCTTTCCTGGGATATGAAACGTGTACCGGAGTCGAGGTTCTTGTCAAGACAGCAGCCCTCAACTTTGGGGTCCCTGTGTCTGGTTGATTTTTTCATTTTCCCAAGGTCAACGCCCATGTGTGGAAGTGCCCTATGCTCTGTGGTTCTGTGTTTTCCATGTTTTGGGAAAGAGGATACACTTGTGAAGATTGGCTGTTGGCCATTGACATCCCGCCCATCAGCTTAACAAAGCTCCCTTGACTCCGTGGCCTGCCCTGCCTTTCTGGTTTTTAGACTTTTTCCGCCTGGCCCTTTTGCCCCGGGGGGGGGGCGAGAGATTTCTTTGTAGTGCTGATTTGCTCTCCCAGGTTGCTTGGTTGGCCAAAAAGGGCGTATGCGTTTTTTCCTGAATATATTCAGGAAAAAACGCATACGCCCTTTTTGGCCAACCGCATCATTGTCCACGTTCTGGCGCTTTTCATGCGCTTTCGGGGCCATTCCGATGTACCCGTTGACATACGTTTCCTGCAGTTCTGCCTTGCGTTCAACGCCTCTTCGTAGCCTGACCTCAATATATTTGGGGGCGATAGTTATCGTTTAGAACTCTGCAGGTTTGGGAAGTGCAGTGCCCCTGAGCTCCATTTCCCAAGTCGCTTTTTTGTGAGTGGGACGCAACACGGCTGGATGGCTTCACGCCCTATTGTCGATCCGGGGTGGCAGGCTGAGCCTTTGGTGAATTCTTCTTCGCGATGGGAAATGAGAGTGACATGTGCCCGACCAAACCCCTCCAGCGAGTGTCTCATTGGTTTCCCCCTCTTGAAGTTCATCCTGCGGACAAATTGCAGACGGTACGAAAGAGGCATGGAAAGGCGCTGAGTCTCCAAGTGGGGAGATTGTTAGTAAGGGGGCCTGAATGGAGAACACGAGCACCAGGAGATGAAAAGTGAGGTGAGTTTCAGAAAGCTTTCCCGATCCCACGGTGTAGCATCCGCTGGGTTTCCAATGAGTGCTTTCGCTGTCGGAAGATTGCGTTGAACCTGGAGAGTTGGGACCCATGGAATGGGGAGCACGCAGGATTCCTTTCAAGGGTCTGCATTTGCTTTCCCAACCTCACCAATCGTCTCAGCCCCAAGAGTGTCCAGCCTTATGTCTTCTGCCGCTGGGGCTGTAGATGTGGTCAATCCTGGTTGCGTGCCAGTCCCTGAACGCATTTTGGAAGAATTTCTCTCTGTTTTGCCCTGCTTGTTTCTTCTTTGTGTTGGAAATGTATCCTCAGAATGGGTCTGAGCTGATTTTCCCTGCTGTTTTTAGGCCGCTTTACACACACTTGATGCACTTACACAGAGATATCAAGACTTAGCTTTTAAGATGCTTACTAGTCGGATAGATACTTGTGCGATGAACAGGGTCTGGTGAGTCCAGTTGATTGAGCAAGGAGTAGGTCGTGTCCATTCCATATTCGGTTTTCGAAAGGGTATCTGTGCTCATTTCAAACTCGAGTTTTATGCGTCACCCCACCTCACCTTTCCCCTGAAGCAGGCCTAAGTGTGTTTTCTAAAAGCGTGACTCTGTTCTGTTTGGGGATTCAGTTCATGGGGAGCGATTTTTACATTCCCTCGATAAGGGATATCATAAGTTTCTTTTTTTGTGGGAATTATTTCAATGAGGATGATCGTACCTAAATCCACTCAGGATGCTGCTACCAGCCTCATGACGTGGATTTCATGGCTGAGTGACACTCCATTGGACCTACGTAGCACCACTTGTCCACTTGTCCACTTGTCTTTGTCCACTTGTCCACTTGTCTTTGTCCACTTGGCTCTTTCCTGGGATATGAAACGTGTACCGGAGTGGAGGTTCTTGTCAAGACAGCAGCCCTCAACTTTGGGGTCCCTGTGTCTGCTTCATTTTTTCATTTTCCCAAGGTCAACGCCCATGTGTGGAAGTGCCCTATGCTCTGTGGTTCTGTGTTTTACATGTTTTGGGAAAGAGGATACACTTCTGAAGATTGGCTGTTGGCCATTGACATCCCGCCCATCAGCTTAACAAGGCTCCCTTGACTCGGTGGCCTGCCCTGCCTTTCTGGTTTTTAGACTTTTTCCGCCTGGCCCTTTTGCCCCGGGGGGCGGGGGAGAGATTTCTTTGTAGTGCTGATTTTCTCTCCCAGGTTGCTTGGTTGGCCAAAAAGGGCGTATGCGTTTTTTCCTGAATATATTCAGGAAAAAACGCATACGCCCTTTTTGGCCAACCGCATCATTGTCCACGTTCTGGCTCTTTTCATGTGCTATCGGGGCCATTCCCATGTACCCGTTGACATCCGTTTCCTGCAGTTCTGCCTTGCGTTCAACGCCTCTTCGTAGCCTGACCTCAATATATTTTGGGGCGATAGTTATCGTTTAGAACTCTGCAGGTTTGGGAAGTGCAGTGCCCCTGAGCTCCATTTCCCAAGTCGCTTTTTTGTGAGTGGGACGCAACACGGCTGGATGGCTTCACGCCCTATTGTCGATCCGGGGTGGCAGGCTGAGCCTTTGGTGAATTCTTCTTCGCGATGGGAAATGAGAGTGACATGTGCCCGACCAAACCCCTCCAGCGAGTCTCTCATTGGTTCCCCCTCTTGCAGTTCATCCTGCGGACAAATGGCAGACGGTACGAAAGAGGCATGGAAAGGCGCTGAGTCTCCAAGTGGGGAGATTGTTAGTAAGGGGGCCTGAATGGAGAACACGAGCACCAGGAGATGAAAAGTGAGGTGAGTTTCAAAAAGCTTTCCCGATCCCACGGTGTAGCGTCCGCTGGGTTTCCAATGAGTGCTTTCGCTGTCGGAAGATTGCGTTGAACCTGGAGAGTTGGGACCCATGGAATGGGGAGCACGCAGGATTCCTTTCAAGGGTCTGCATTTGCTTTCCCAACCTCACCAATCGTCTCAGCCCCAAGAGTGTCCAGCCTTATGTCTTCTGCCGCTGGGGCTGTAGATGTGGTCAATCCTGGTTGCGTGCCAGTCCCTGAACGCATTTTGGAAGAATTTCTCTCTGTTTTGCCCTGCTTGTTTCTTCTTTGTGTTGGAAATGTATCCTCAGAATGGGTCTGAGCTGATTTTCCCTGCTGTTTTTAGGCCGCTTTACACACACTTGATGCACTTACACAGAGATATCAAGACTTAGCTTTTAAGATGCTTACTAGTCGGATAGATACTTGTGCGATGAACAGGGTCTGGTGAGTCCAGTTGATTGAGCAAGGAGTAGGTCGTGTCCATTCCATATTCGGTTTTCGGAAGGGTATCTGTGCTCATTTCAAACTCGAGTTTTATGCGTCACCCCACCTCACCTTTCCCCTGAAGCAGGCCTAAGTGTGTTTTCTAAAAGCGTGACTCTGTTCTGTTTGGGGATTCAGTTCATGGGGAGCGATTTTTACATTCCCTCGATAAGGGATATCATAAGTTTCTGTCTTTGTGGGAATTATTTCAATGAGGATGATCGTACCTAAATCCACTCAGGATGCTGCTACCAGCCTCATGACGTGGATTTCATGGCTGAGTGACACTCCATTGGACCTACGTAGCACCACTTGTCCACTTGTCCACTTGTCTTTGTCCACTTGTCCACTTGTCTTTGTCCACTTGGCTCTTTCCTGGGATATGAAACGTGTACCGGAGTCGAGGTTCTTGTCAAGACAGCAGCCCTCAACTTTGGGGTCCCTGTGTCTGCTTCATTTTTTCATTTTCCCAAGGTCAACGCCCATGTGTGGAAGTGCCCTATGCTCTGTGGTTCTGTGTTTTACATGTTTTGGGAAAGAGGATACACTTGTGAAGATTGGCTGTTGGCCATTGACATCCCGCCCATCAGCTTAACAAGGCTCCCTTGACTCGGTGGCCTGCCCTGCCTTTCTGGTTTTTAGACTTTTTCCGCCTGGCCCTTTTGCCCCGGGGGGGGGGGGGGGGAGAGATTTCTTTGTAGTGCTGATTTGCTCTCCCAGGTTGCTTGGTTGGCCAAAAAGGGCGTATGCGTTTTTTCCTGAATATATTCAGGAAAAAACGCATACGCCCTTTTTGGCCAACCGCATCATTGTCCACGTTCTGGCGCTTTTCATGTGCTATCGGGGCCATTCCCATGTACCCGTTGACATCCGTTTCCTGCAGTTCTGCCTTGGGTTCAACGCCTCTTCGTAGCCTGACCTCAATATATTTGGGGGCGATAGTTATCGTTTAGAACTCTGCAGGTTTGGGAAGTGCAGTGCCCCTGAGCTCCATTTCCCAAGTCGCTTTTTTGTGAGTGGGACGCAACACGGCTGGATGGCTTCACGCCCTATTGTCGATCCGGGGTGGCAGGCTGAGCCTTTGGTGAATTCTTCTTCGCGATGGGAAATGAGAGTGACATGTGCCCGACCAAACCCCTCCAGCGAGTCTCTCATTGGTTCCCCCTCTTGCAGTTCATCCTGCGGACAAATTGCAGACGGTACGAAAGAGGCATGGAAAGGCGCTGAGTCTCCAAGTGGGGAGATTGTTAGTAAGGGGGCCTGCATGGAGAACACGAGCACCAGGAGATGAAAAGTGAGGTGAGTTTCAGAAAGCTTTCCCGATCCCACGGTGTAGCATCCGCTGGGTTTCCAATGAGTGCTTTCGCTGTCGGAAGATTGCGTTGAACCTGGAGAGTTGGGACCCATGGAATGGGGAGCACGCAGGATTCCTTTCAAGGGTCTGCATTTGCTTTCCCAACCTCACCAATCGTCTCAGCCCCAAGAGTGTCCAGCCTTATGTCTTCTGCCGCTGGGGCTGTAGATGTGGTCAATCCTGGTTGCATGCCAGTCCCTGAACGCATTTTGGAAGAATTTCTCTCTGTTTTGCCCTGCTTGTTTCTTCTTTGTGTTGGAAATGTATCCTCAGAATGGGTCTGAGCTGATTTTCCCTGCTGTTTTTAGGCCGCTTTACACACACTTGATGCACTTACACAGAGATATCAAGACTTAGCTTTTAAGATGCTAACTAGTCGGATAGATACTTGTGCGATGAACAGGGTCTGGTGAGTCCAGTTGATTGAGCAAGGAGTAGGTCGTGTCCATTCCATATTCGGTTTTCGGAAGGGTATCTGTGCTCATTTCAAACTCGAGTTTTATGCGTCACCCCACCTCACCTTTCCCCTGAAGCAGGCCTAAGTGTGTTTTCTAAAAGCGTGACTCTGTTCTGTTTGGGGATTCAGTTCATGGGGAGCGATTTTTACATTCCCTCGATAAGGGATATCATAAGTTTCTGTCTTTGTGGGACTTATTTCACTGAGGATGATCGTACCTAAATCCACTCAGGATGCTGCTACCAGCCTCATGACGTGGATTTCATGGCTGAGTGACACTCCATTGGACCTACGTAGCACCACTTGTCCACTTGTCCACTTGTCTTTGTCCACTTGTCCACTTGTCTTTGTCCACTTGGCTCTTTCCTGGGATATGAAACGTGTACCGGAGTCGAGGTTCTTGTCAAGACAGCAGCCCTCAACTTTGGGGTCCCTGTGTCTGCTTCATTTTTTCATTCTCCCAAGGTCAACGCCCATGTGTGGAAGTGCCCTATGCTCTGTGGTTCTGTGTTTTCCATGTTTTGGGAAAGAGGATACACTTGTGAAGATTGGCTGTTGGCCATTGACATCCCGCCCATCAGCTTAACAAGGCTCCCTTGACTCCGTGGCCTGCCCTGCCTTTCTGGTTTTTAGACTTTTTTCGCCTGGCCCTTTTGCCCCGGGGGGGGGGGGGGAGATTTCTTTGTAGTGCTGATTTGCTCTCCCAGGTTGCTTGGTTGGCCAAAAAGGGCGTATGCGTTTTTTCCTCGAATATATTCAGGAAAAAACGCATACGCCCTTTTTGGCCAACCGCATCATTGTCCACGTTCTGGCACTTTTCATGTGCTATCGGGGCCATTCCCATGTACCCGTTGACATCCGTTTCCTGCAGTTCTGCCTTGCGTTCAACGCCTCTTCGTAGCCTGACCTCAATATATTTTGGGGCGATAGTTATCGTTTAGAACTCTGCAGGTTTGGGAAGTGCAGTGCCCCTGAGCTCCATTTCCCAAGTCGCTTTTTTTTGAGTGGGACGCAACACGGCTGGATGGCTTCACGCCCTATTGTCGATCCGGGGTGGCAGGCTGAGCCTTTGGTGAATTCTTCTTCGCGATGGGAAATGAGAGTGTCGTGTGCCCGACCAAACCCCTCCAGCGAGTCTCTCATTGGTTCCCCCTCTTGCAGTTCATCCTGCGGACAAATTGCAGACGGTACGAAATAGGCATGGAAAGGCGCTGAGTCTCCAAGTGGGGAGATTGTTAGTAAGGGGGCCTGAATGGAGAACACGAGCACCAGGAGATGAAAAGTGAGGTGAGTTTCAGAAAGCTTTCCCGATCCCACGGTGTAGCATCCGCTGGGTTTCCAATGAGTGCTTTCGCTGTCGGAAGATTGCGTTGAACCTGGAGAGTTGGGACCCATGGAATGGGGAGCACGCAGGATTCCTTTCAAGGGTCTGCATTTGCTTTCCCAACCTCACCAAGCGTCTCAGCCCCAAGAGTGTCCAGCCTTATGTCTTCTGCCGCTGGGGCTGTAGATGTGGTCAATCCTGGTTGCGTGCCAGTCCCTGAACGCATTTTGGAAGAATTTCTCTCTGTTTTGCCCTGCTTGTTTCTTCTTTGTGTTGGAAATGTATCCTCAGAATGGGTCTGAGCTGATTTTCCCTGCTGTTTTTAGGCCGCTTTACACACACTTGATGCACTTACACAGAGATATCAAGACTTAGCTTTTAAGATGCTTACTAGTCGGATAGATACTTGTGCGATGAACAGGGTCTGGTGAGTCCAGTTGATTGAGCAAGGAGTAGGTCGTGTCCATTCCATATTCGGTTTTCGGAAGGGTATCTGTGCTCATTTCAAACTCGAGTTTTATGCGTCACCCCACCTCACCTTTCCCCTGAAGCAGGCCTAAGTGTGTTTTCTAAAAGCGTGACTCTGTTCTGTTTGGGGATTCAGTTCATGGGGAGCGATTTTTACATTCCCTCGATAAGTGATATCATAAGTTTCTTTTTTTGTGGGACTTATTTCACTGAGGATGATCGTACCTAAATCCACTCAGGATGCTGCTACCAGCCTCATGACGTGGATTTCATGGCTGAGTGACACTCCATTGGACCTACGTAGCACCACTTGTCCACTTGTCCACTTGTCTTTGTCCACTTGTCCACTTGTCTTTGTCCACTTGGCTCTTTCCTGGGATATGAAACGTGTACCGGAGTCGAGGTTCTTGTCAAGACAGCAGCCCTCAACTTTGGGGTCCCTGTGTCTGCTTCATTTTTTCATTTTCCCAAGGTCAACGCCCATGTGTGGAAGTGCCCTATGCTCTGTGGTTCTGTGTTTTACATGTTTTGGGAAAGAGGATACACTTGTGAAGATTGGCTGTTGGCCATTGACATCCCGCCCATCAGCTTAACAAGGCTCCCTTGACTCCGTGGCCTGCCCTGCCTTTCTGGTTTTTAGACTTTTTTCGCCTGGCCCTTTTGCCCCGGGGGGGGGGGAGAGATTTCTTTGTAGTGCTGATTTTCTCTCCCAGGTTGCTTGGTTGGCCAAAAAGGGCGTATGCGTTTTTTCCTGAATATATTCAGGAAAAAACGCATACGCCCTTTTTGGCCAACCGCATCATTGTCCACGTTCTGGCGCTTTTCATGTGCTATCGGGGCCATTCCCATGTACCCGTTGACATCCGTTTCCTGCAGTTCTGCCTTGCGTTCAACGCCTCTTCGTAGCCTGACCTCAATATATTTTGGGGCGATAGTTATCGTTTAGAACTCTGCAGGTTTGGGAAGTGCAGTGCCCCTGAGCTCCATTTCCCAAGTCGCTTTTTTGTGAGTGGGACGCAACACGGCTGGATGGCTTCACGCCCTATTGTCGATCCGGGGTGGCAGGCTGAGCCTTTGGTGAATTCTTCTTCGCGATGGGAAAGGAGAGTGACATGTGCCCGACCAAACCCCTCCAGCGAGTCTCTCATTGGTTCCCCCTCTTGCAGTTCATCCTGCGGACAAATTGCAGACGGTACGAAAGAGGCATGGAAAGGCGCTGAGTCTCCAAGTGGGGAGATTGTTAGTAAGGGGGCCTGCATGCAGAACACGAGCACCAGGAGATGAAAAGTGAGGTGAGTTTCAGAAAGCTTTCCCGATCCCATGGTGTAGCATCCGCTGGGTTTCCAATGAGTGCTTTCGCTGTCGGAAGATTGCGTTGAACCTGGAGAGTTGGGACCCATGGAATGGGGAGCACGCAGGATTCCTTTCAAGGGTCTGCATTTGCTTTCCCAACCTCACCAATCGTCTCAGCCCCAAGAGTGTCCAGCCTTATGTCTTCTGCCGCTGGGGCTGTAGATGTGGTCAATCCTGGTTGCATGCCAGTCCCTGAACGCATTTTGGAAGAATTTCTCTCTGTTTTGCCCTGCTTGTTTCTTCTTTGTGTTGGAAATGTATCCTCAGAATGGGTCTGAGCTGATTTTCCCTGCTGTTTTTAGGCCGCTTTACACACACTTGATGCACTTACACAGAGATATCAAGACTTAGCTTTTAAGATGCTTACTAGTCGGATAGATACTTGTGCGATGAACAGGGTCTGGTGAGTCCAGTTGATTGAGCAAGGAGTAGGTCGTGTCCATTCCATATTCGGTTTTCGGAAGGGTATCTGTGCTCATTTCAAACTCGAGTTTTATGCGTCACCCCACCTCACCTTTCCCCTGAAGCAGGCCTAAGTGTGTTTTCTAAAAGCGTGACTCTGTTCTGTTTGGGGATTCAGTTCATGGGGAGCGATTTTTACATTCCCTCGATAAGGGATATCATAAGTTTCTGTCTTTGTGGGAATTATTTCAATGAGGATGATCGTACCTAAATCCACTCAGGATGCTGCTACCAGCCTCATGACGTGGATTTCATGGCTGAGTGACACTCCATTGGACCTACGTAGCACCACTTGTCCACTTGTCCACTTGTCTTTGTCCACTTGTCCACTTGTCTTTGTCCACTTGGCTCTTTCCTGGGATATGAAACGTGTACCGGAGTCGAGGTTCTTGTCAAGACAGCAGCCCTCAACTTTGGGGTCCCTGTGTCTGCTTGATTTTTTCATTTTCCCAAGGTCAACGCCCATGTGTGGAAGTGCCCTATGCTCTGTGGTTCTGTGTTTTACATGTTTTGTGAAAGAGGATACACTTGTGAAGATTGGCTGTTGGCCATTGACATCCCGCCCATCAGCTTAACAAGGCTCCCTTGACTCCGTGGCCTGCCCTGCCTTTCTGGTTTTTAGACTTTTTTCGCCTGGCCCTTTTGCCCCGGGGGGGGGGGGGAGAGATTTCTTTGTAGTGCTGATTTTCTCTCCCAGGTTGCTTGGTTGGCCAAAAAGGGCGTATGCGTTTTTTCCTGAATATATTCAGGAAAAAACGCATACGCCCTTTTTGGCCAACCGCATCATTGTCCACGTTCTGGCGCTTTTCATGTGCTATCGGGGCCATTCCCATGTACCCGTTGACATCCGTTTCCTGCAGTTCTGCCTTGCGTTCAACGCCTCTTCGTAGCCTGACCTCAATATATTTTGGGGCGATAGTTATCGTTTAGAACTCTGCAGGTTTGGGAAGTGCAGTGCCCCTGAGCTCCATTTCCCAAGTCGCTTTTTTGTGAGTGGGACGCAACACGGCTGGATGGCTTCACGCCCTATTGTCGATCCGGGGTGGCAGGCTGAGCCTTTGGTGAATTCTTCTTCGCGATGGGAAATGAGAGTGACGTGTGCCCGACCAAACCCCTCCAGCGAGTCTCTCATTGGTTCCCCCTCTTGCAGTTCATCCTGCGGACAAATTGCAGACGGTACGAAAGAGGCATGGAAAGGCGCTGAGTCTCCAAGTGGGGAGATTGTTAGTAAGGGGGCCTGAATGGAGAACACGAGCACCAGGAGATGAAAAGTGAGGTGAGTTTCAGAAAGCTTTCCCGATCCCACGGTGTAGCATCCGCTGGGTTTCCAATGAGTGCTTTCGCTGTCGGAAGATTGCGTTGAACCTGGAGAGTTGGGACCCATGGAATGGGGAGCACGCAGGATTCCTTTCAAGGGTCTGCATTTGCTTTGCCAACCTCACCAATCGTCTCAGCCCCAAGAGTGTCCAGCCTTATGTCTTCTGCCGCTGGGGCTGTAGATGTGGTCAATCCTGGTTGCATGCCAGTCCCTGAACGCATTTGGAAGAATTTCTCTCTGTTTTGCCCTGCTTGTTTCTTCTTTGTGTTGGAAATGTATCCTCAGAATGGGTCTGAGCTGATTTTCCCTGCTGTTTTTAGGCCGCTTTACACACACTTGATGCACTTACACAGAGATATCAAGACTTAGCTTTTAAGATGCTTACTAGTCGGATAGATACTTGTGCGATGAACAGGGTCTGGTGAGTCCAGTTGATTGAGCAAGGAGTAGGTCGTGTCCATTCCATATTCGGTTTTCGGAAGGGTATCTGTGCTCATTTCAAACTCGAGTTTTATGCGTCACCCCACCTCACCTTTCCCCTGAAGCAGGCCTAAGTGTGTTTTCTAAAAGCGTGACTCTGTTCTGTTTGGGGATTCAGTTCATGGGGAGCGATTTTTACATTCCCTCGATAAGGGATATCATAAGTTTCTGTCTTTGTGGGAATTATTTCAATGAGGATGATCGTACCTAAATCCACTCAGGATGCTGCTACCAGCCTCATGACGTGGATTTCATGGCTGAGTGACACTCCATTGGACCTACGTAGCACCACTTGTCCACTTGTCCACTTGTCTTTGTCCACTTGTCCACTTGTCTTTGTCCACTTGGCTCTTTCCTGGGATATGAAACGTGTACCGGAGTCGAGGTTCTTGTCAAGACAGCAGCCCTCAACTTTGGGGTCCCTGTGTCTGCTTGATTTTTTCATTTTCCCAAGGTCAACGCCCATGTGTGGAAGTGCCCTATGCTCTGTGGTTCTGTGTTTTACATGTTTTGGGAAAGAGGATACACTTGTGAAGATTGGCTGTTGGCCATTGACATCCCGCCCATCAGCTTAACAAGGCTCCCTTGACTCCGTGGCCTGCCCTGCCTTTCTGGTTTTTAGACTTTTTTCGCCTGGCCCTTTTGCCCCGGGGGGGGGGGGGGAGAGATTTCTTTGTAGTGCTGATTTTCTCTCCCAGGTTGCTTGGTTGGCCAAAAAGGGCGTATGCGTTTTTTCCTGAATATATTCAGGAAAAAACGCATACGCCCTTTTTGGCCAACCGCATCATTGTCCACGTTCTGGCGCTTTTCATGTGCTATCGGGGCCATTCCCATGTACCCGTTGACATCCGTTTCCTGCAGTTCTGCCTTGCGTTCAACGCCTCTTCGTAGCCTGACCTCAATATATTTGGGGGCGATAGTTATCGTTTAGAACTCTGCAGGTTTGGGAAGTGCAGTGCCCCTGAGCTCCATTTCCCAAGTCGCTTTTTTGTGAGTGGGACGCAACACGGCTGGATGGCTTCACGCCCTATTGTCGATCCGGGGTGGCAGGCTGAGCCTTTGGTGAATTCTTCTTCGCGATGGGAAATGAGAGTGACATGTGCCCGACCAAACCCCTCCAGCGAGTCTCTCATTGGTTCCCCCTCTTGCAGTTCATCCTGCGGACAAATTGCAGACGGTACGAAAGAGGCATGGAAAGGCGCTGTGTCTCCAAGTGGGGAGATTGTTAGTAAGGGGGCCTGCATGGAGAACACGAGCACCAGGAGATGAAAAGTGAGGTGAGTTTCAGAAAGCTTTCCCGATCCCACGGTGTAGCATCCGCTGGGTTTCCAATGAGTGCTTTCGCTGTCGGAAGATTGCGTTGAACCTGGAGAGTTGGGACCCATGGAATGGGGAGCACGCAGGATTCCTTTCAAGGGTCTGCATTTGCTTTCCCAACCTCACCAATCGTCTCAGCCCCAAGAGTGTCCAGCCTTATGTCTTCTGCCGCTGGGGCTGTAGATGTGGTCAATCCTGGTTGCGTGCCAGGCCCTGAACGCATTTTGGAAGAATTTCTCTCTGTTTTGCCCTGCTTGTTTCTTCTTTGTGTTGGAAATGTATCCTCAGAATGGGTCTGAGCTGATTTTCCCTGCTGGTTTTAGGCCGCTTTACACACACTTGATGCACTTACACAGAGATATCAAGACTTAGCTTTTAAGATGCTTACTAGTCGGATAGATACTTGTGCGATGAACAGGGTCTGGTGAGTCCAGTTGATTGAGCAAGGAGTAGGTCGTGTCCATTCCATATTCGGTTTTCGGAAGGGTATCTGTGCTCATTTCAAACTCGAGTTTTATGCGTCACCCCACCTCACCTTTCCCCTGAAGCAGGCCTAAGTGTGTTTTCTAAAAGCGTGACTCTGTTCTGTTTGGGGATTCAGTTCATGGGGAGCGATTTTTACATTCCCTCGATAAGGGATATCATAAGTTTCTGTCTTTGTGGGAATTATTTCAATGAGGATGATCGTACCTAAATCCACTCAGGATGCTGCTACCAGCCTCATGACGTGGATTTCATGGCTGAGTGACACTCCATTGGACCTACGTAGCACCACTTGTCCACTTGTCCACTTGTCTTTGTCCACTTGTCCACTTGTCTTTGTCCACTTGGCTCTTTCCTGGGATATGAAACGTGTACCGGAGTCGAGGTTCTTGTCAAGACAGCAGCCCTCAACTTTGGGGTCCCTGTGTCTGCTTGATTTTTTCATTTTCCCAAGGTCAACGCCCATGTGTGGAAGTGCCCTATGCTCTGTGGTTCTGTGTTTTACATGTTTTGGGAAAGAGGATACACTTGTGAAGATTGGCTGTTGGCCATTGACATCCCGCCCATCAGCTTAACAAGGCTCCCTTGACTCCGTGGCCTGCCCTGCCTTTCTGGTTTTTAGACTTTTTTCGCCTGGCCCTTTTGCCCCGGGGGGGGCGGGGGAGAGATTTCTTTGTAGTGCTGATTTTCTCTCCCAGGTTGCTTGGTTGGCCAAAAAGGGCGTATGCGTTTTTTCCTGAATATATTCAGGAAAAAACGCATACGCCCTTTTTGGCCAACCGCATCATTGTCCACGTTCTGGCACTTTTCATGTGCTATCGGGGCCATTCCCATGTACCCGTTGACATCCGTTTCCTGCAGTTCTGCCTTGCGTTCAACGCCTCTTCGTAGCCTGACCTCAATATATTTGGGGGCGATAGTTATCGTTTAGAACTCTGCAGGTTTGGGAAGTGCAGTGCCCCTGAGCTCCATTTCCCAAGTCGCTTTTTTGTGAGTGGGACGCAACACGGCTGGATGGCTTCACGCCCTATTGTCGATCCGGGGTGGCAGGCTGAGCCTTTGGTGAATTCTTCTTCGCGATGGGAAATGAGAGTGACATGTGCCCGACCAAACCCCTCCAGCGAGTCTCTCATTGGTTCCCCCTCTTGCAGTTCATCCTGCGGACAAATGGCAGACGGTACGAAAGAGGCATGGAAAGGCGCTGAGTCTCCAAGTGGGGAGATTGTTAGTAAGGGGGCCTGCATGGAGAACACGAGCACCAGGAGATGAAAAGTGAGGTGAGTTTCAGAAAGCTTTCCCGATCCCACGGTGTAGCATCCGCTGGGTTTCCAATGAGTGCTTTCGCTGTCGGAAGATTGCGTTGAACCTGGAGAGTTGGGACCCATGGAATGGGGAGCACGCAGGATTCCTTTCAAGGGTCTGCATTTGCTTTCCCAACCTCACCAATCGTCTCAGCCCCAAGAGTGTCCAGCCTTATGTCTTCTGCCGCTGGGGCTGTAGATGTGGTCAATCCTGGTTGCATGCCAGTCCCTGAACGCATTTTGGAAGAATTTCTCTCTGTTTTGCCCTGCTTGTTTCTTCTTTGTGTTGGAAATGTATCCTCAGAATGGGTCTGAGCTGATTTTCCCTGCTGTTTTTAGGCCGCTTTACACACACTTGATGCACTTACACAGAGATATCAAGACTTAGCTTTTAAGATGCTTACTAGTCGGATAGATACTTGTGCGATGAACAGGGTCTGGTGAGTCCAGTTGATTGAGCAAGGAGTAGGTCGTGTCCATTCCATATTCGGTTTTCGGAAGGGTATCTGTGCTCATTTCAAACTCGAGTCTTATGCGTCACCCCACCTCACCTTTCCCCTGAAGCAGGCCTAAGTGTGTTTTCTAAAAGCGTGACTCTGTTCTGTTTGGTGATTCAGTTCATGGGGAGCGATTTTTACATTCCCTCGATAAGTGATATCATAAGTTTCTTTTTTTGTGGGACTTATTTCACTGAGGATGATCGTACCTGAATCCACTCAGGATGCTGCTACCAGCCTCATGACGTGGATTTCATGGCTGAGTGACACTCCATTGGACCTACGTAGCACCACTTGTCCACTTGTCCACTTGTCTTTGTCCACTTGTCCACTTGTCTTTGTCCACTTGGCTCTTTCCTGGGATATGAAACGTGTACCGGAGTCGAGGTTCTTGTCAAGACAGCAGCCCTCAACTTTGGGGTCCCTGTGTCTGCTTGATTTTTTCATTTTCCCAAAGTCAACGCCCATGTGTGGAAGTGCCCTATGCTCTGTGGTTCTGTGTTTTACATGTTTTGGGAAAGAGGATACACTTCTGAAGATTGGCTGTTGGCCATTGACATCCCGCCCATCAGCTTAACAAGGCTCCCTTGACTCGGTGGCCTGCCCTGCCTTTCTGGTTTTTAGACTTTTTCCGCCTGGCCCTTTTGCCCCGGGGGCCGGGGGAGAGATTTCTTTGTAGTGCTGATTTTCTCTCCCAGGTTGCTTGGTTGGCCAAAAAGGGCGTATGCGTTTTTTCCTGAATATATTCAGGAAAAAACGCATACGCCCTTTTTGGCCAACCGCATCATTGTCCACGTTCTGGCTCTTTTCATGTGTTATCGGGGCCATTCCCATGTACCCGTTGACATCCGTTTCCTGCAGTTCTGCCTTGCGTTCAACGCCTCTTCGTAGCCTGACCTCAATATATTTTGGGGCGATAGTTATCGTTTAGAACTCTGCAGGTTTGGGAAGTGCAGTGCCCCTGAGCTCCATTTCCCAAGTCGCTTTTTTGTGAGTGGGACGCAACACGGCTGGATGGCTTCACGCCCTATTGTCGATCCGGGGTGGCAGGCTGAGCCTTTGGTGAATTCTTCTTCGCGATGGGAAATGAGAGTGACATGTGCCCGACCAAACCCCTCCAGCGAGTCTCTCATTGGTTCCCCCTCTTGCAGTTCATCCTGCGGACAAATTGCAGACGGTACGAAAGAGGCATGGAAAGGCGCTGAGTCTCCAAGTGGGGAGATTGTTAGTAAGGGGGCCTGAATGGAGAACACGAGCACCAGGAGATGAAAAGTGAGGTGAGTTTCAGAAAGCTTTCCCGATCCCACGGTGTAGCATCCGCTGGGTTTCCAATGAGTGCTTTCGCTGTCGGAAGATTGCGTTGAACCTGGAGAGTTGGGACCCATGGAATGGGGAGCACGCAGGATTCCTTTCAAGGGTCTGCATTTGCTTTGCCAACCTCACCAATCGTCTCAGCCCCAAGAGTGTCCAGCCTTATGTCTTCTGCCGCTGGGGCTGTAGATGTGGTCAATCCTGGTTGCGTGCCAGTCCCTGAACGCATTTTGGAAGAATTTCTCTCTGTTTTGCCCTGCTTGTTTCTTCTTTGTGTTGGAAATGTATCCTCAGAATGGGTCTGAGCTGATTTTCCCTGCTGTTTTTAGGCCGCTTTACACACACTTGATGCACTTACACAGAGATATCAAGACTTAGCTTTTAAGATGCTTACTAGTCGGATAGATACTTGTGCGATGAACAGGGTCTGGTGAGTCCAGTTGATTGAGCAAGGAGTAGGTCGTGTCCATTCCATATTCGGTTTTCGGAAGGGTATCTGTGCTCATTTCAAACTCGAGTTTTATGCGTCACCCCACCTCACCTTTCCCCTGAAGCAGGCCTAAGTGTGTTTTCTAAAAGCGTGACTCTGTTCTGTTTGGGGATTCAGTTCATGGGGAGCGATTTTTACATTCCCTCGATAAGGGATATCATAAGTTTCTGTCTTTGTGGGAATTATTTCAATGAGGATGATCGTACCTAAATCCACTCAGGATGCTGCTACCAGCCTCATGACGTGGATTTCATGGCTGAGTGACACTCCATTGGACCTACGTAGCACCACTTGTCCACTTGTCCACTTGTCTTTGTCCACTTGTCCACTTGTCTTTGTCCACTTGGCTCTTTCCTGGGATATGAAACGTGTACCGGAGTCGAGGTTCTTGTCAAGACAGCAGCCCTCAACTTTGGGGTCCCTGTGTCTGCTTGATTTTTTCATTTTCCCAAGGTCAACGCCCATGTGTGGAAGTGCCCTATGCTCTGTGGTTCTGTGTTTTACATGTTTTGGGAAAGAGGATACACTTGTGAAGATTGGCTGTTGGCCATTGACATCCCGCCCATCAGCTTAACAAGGCTCCCTTGACTCGGTGGCCTGCCCTGCCTTTCTGGTTTTTAGACTTTTTTCGCCTGGCCCTTTTGCCCCGGGGGGGGGGGGGCGAGAGATTTCTTTGTAGTGCTGATTTGCTCTCCCAGGTTGCTTGGTTGGCCAAAAAGGGCGTATGCGTTTTTTCCTGAATATATTCAGGAAAAAACGCATACGCCCTTTTTGGCCAACCGCATCATTGTCCACGTTCTGGCGCTTTTCATGTGCTATCGCGGCCATTCCCATGTACCCGTTGACATCCGTTTCCTGCAGTTCTGCCTTGCGTTCAACGCCTCTTCGTAGCCTGACCTCAATATATTTGGGGGCGATAGTTATCGTTTAGAACTCTGCAGGTTTGGGAAGTGCAGTGCCCCTGAGCTCCATTTCCCAAGTCGCTTTTTTGTGAGTGGGACGCAACACGGCTGGATGGCTTCACGCCCTATTGTCGATCCGGGGTGGCAGGCTGAGCCTTTGGTGAATTCTTCTTCGCGATGGGAAATGAGAGTGACATGTGCCCGACCAAACCCCTCCAGCGAGTCTCTCATTGGTTCCCCCTCTTGCAGTTCATCCTGCGGACAAATGGCAGACGGTACGAAAGAGGCATGGAAAGGCGCTGAGTCTCCAAGTGGGGAGATTGTTAGTAAGGGGGCCTGCATGGAGAACACGAGCACCAGGAGATGAAAAGTGAGGTGAGTTTCAGAAAGCTTTCCCGATCCCACGGTGTAGCATCCGCTGGGTTTCCAATGAGTGCTTTCGCTGTCGGAAGATTGCGTTGAACCTGGAGAGTTGGGACCCATGGAATGGGGAGCACGCAGGATTCCTTTCAAGGGTCTGCATTTGCTTTGCCAACCTCACCAATCGTCTCAGCCCCAAGAGTGTCCAGCCTTATGTCTTCTGCCGCTGGGGCTGTAGATGTGGTCAATCCTGGTTGCATGCCAGTCCCTGAACGCATTTGGAAGAATTTCTCTCTGTTTTGCCCTGCTTGTTTCTTCTTTGTGTTGGAAATGTATCCTCAGAATGGGTCTGAGCTGATTTTCCCTGCTGTTTTTAGGCCGCTTTACACACACTTGATGCACTTACACAGAGATATCAAGACTTAGCTTTTAAGATGCTTACTAGTCGGATAGATACTTGTGCGATGAACAGGGTCTGGTGAGTCCAGTTGATTGAGCAAGGAGTAGGTCGTGTCCATTCCATATTCGGTTTTCGGAAGGGTATCTGTGCTCATTTCAAACTCGAGTTTTATGCGTCACCCCACCTCACCTTTCCCCCGAAGCAGGCCTAAGTGTGTTTTCTAAAAGCGTGACTCTGTTCTGTTTGGGGATTCAGTTCATGGGGAGCGATTTTTACATTCCCTCGATAAGGGATATCATAAGTTTCTGTCTTTGTGGGAATTATTTCAATGAGGATGATCGTACCTAAATCCACTCAGGATGCTGCTACCAGCCTCATGACGTGGATTTCATGGCTGAGTGACACTCCATTGGACCTACGTAGCACCACTTGTCCACTTGTCCACTTGTCTTTGTCCACTTGTCCACTTGTCTTTGTCCACTTGGCTCTTTCCTGGGATATGAAACGTGTACCGGAGTCGAGGTTCTTGTCAAGACAGCAGCCCTCAACTTTGGGGTCCCTGTGTCTGCTTCATTTTTTCATTTTCCCAAGGTCAACGCCCATGTGTGGAAGTGCCCTATGCTCTGTGGTTCTGTGTTTTACATGTTTTGGGAAAGAGGATACACTTGTGAAGATTGGCTGTTGGCCATTGACATCCCGCCCATCAGCTTAACAAGGCTCCCTTGACTCCGTGGCCTGCCCTGCCTTTCTGGTTTTTAGACTTTTTCCGCCTGGCCCTTTTGCCCCGGGGGGCGGGGGAGAGATTTCTTTGTAGTGCTGATTTTCTCTCCCAGGTTGCTTGGTTGGCCAAAAAGGGCGTATGCGTTTTTTCCTGAATATATTCAGGAAAAAACGCATACGCCCTTTTTGGCCAACCGCATCATTGTCCACGTTCTGGCGCTTTTCATGTGCTATCGGGGCCATTCCCATGTACCCGGTGACATCCGTTTCCTGCAGTTCTGCCTTGCGTTCAACGCCTCTTCGTAGCCTGACCTCAATATATTTTGGGGCGATAGTTATCGTTTAGAACTCTGCAGGTTTGGGAAGTGCAGTGCCCCTGAGCTCCATTTCCCAAGTCGCTTTTTTGTGAGTGGGACGCAACACGGCTGGATGGCTTCACGCCCTATTGTCGATCCGGGGTGGCAGGCTGAGCCTTTGGTGAATTCTTCTTCGCGATGGGAAATGAGAGTGACATGTGCCCGACCAAACCCCTCCAGCGAGTCTCTCATTGGTTCCCCCTCTTGCAGTTCATCCTGCGGACAAATTGCAGACGGTACGAAAGAGGCATGGAAAGGCGCTGAGTCTCCAAGTGGGGAGATTGTTAGTAAGGGGGCCTGAATGGAGAACACGAGCACCAGGAGATGAAAAGTGAGGTGAGTTTCAGAAAGCTTTCCCGATCCCACGGTGTAGCATCCGCTGGGTTTCCAATGAGTGCTTTCGCTGTCGGAAGATTGCGTTGAACCTGGAGAGTTGGGACCCATGGAATGGGGAGCACGCAGGATTCCTTTCAAGGGTCTGCATTTGCTTTGCCAACCTCACCAATCGTCTCAGCCCCAAGAGTGTCCAGCCTTATGTCTTCTGCCGCTGGGGCTGTAGATGTGGTCAATCCTGGTTGCGTGCCAGTCCCTGAACGCATTTGGAAGAATTTCTCTCTGTTTTGCCTTGCTTGTTTCTTCTTTGTGTTGGAAATGTATCCTCAGAATGGGTCTGAGCTGATTTTCCCTGCTGTTTTTAGGCCGCTTTACACACACTTGATGCACTTACACAGAGATATCAAGACTTAGCTTTTAAGATGCTTACTAGTCGGATAGATACTTGTGCGATGAACAGGGTCTGGTGAGTCCAGTTGATTGAGCAAGGAGTAGGTCGTGTCCATTCCATATTCGGTTTTCGGAAGGGTATCTGTGCTCATTTCAAACTCGAGTTTTATGCGTCACCCCACCTCACCTTTCCCCTGAAGCAGGCCTAAGTGTGTTTTCTAAAAGCGTGACTCTGTTCTGTTTGGGGATTCAGTTCATGGGGAGCGATTTTTACATTCCCTCGATAAGTGATATCATAAGTTTCTGTCTTTGTGGGACTTATTTCACTGAGGATGATCGTACCTAAATCCACTCAGGATGCTGCTACCAGCCTCATGACGTGGATTTCATGGCTGAGTGACACTCCATTGGACCTACGTAGCACCACTTGTCCACTTGTCCACTTGTCTTTGTCCACTTATCCACTTGTCTTTGTCCACTTGGCTCTTTCCTGGGATATGAAACGTGTACCGGAGTCGAGGTTCTTGTCAAGACAGCAGCCCTCAACTTTGGGGTCCCTGTGTCTGCTTCATTTTTTCATTCTCCCAAGGTCAACGCCCATGTGTGGAAGTGCCCTATGCTCTGTGGTTCTGTGTTTTCCATGTTTTGGGAAAGAGGATACACTTGTGAAGATTGGCTGTTGGCCATTGACATCCCGCCCATCAGCTTAACAAGGCTCCCTTGACTCCGTGGCCTGCCCTGCCTTTCTGGTTTTTAGACTTTTTTCGCCTGGCCCTTTTGCCCCGGGGGGCGGGGGGGGGAGAGATTTCTTTGTAGTGCTGATTTGCTCTCCCAGGTTGCTTGGTTGGCCAAAAAGGGCGTATGCGTTTTTTCCTCGAATATATTCAGGAAAAAACGCATACGCACTTTTTGGCCAACCGCATCATTGTCCACGTTCTGGCACTTTTCATGTGCTATCGGGGCCATTCCCATGTACCCGTTGACATCCGTTTCCTGCAGTTCTGCCTTGCGTTCAACGCCTCTTCGTAGCCTGACCTCAATATATTTTGGGGCGATAGTTATCGTTTAGAACTCTGCAGGTTTGGGAAGTGCAGTGCCCCTGAGCTCCATTTCCCAAGTCGCTTTTTTGTGAGTGGGACGCAACACGGCTGGATGGCTTCACGCCCTATTGTCGATCCGGGGTGGCAGGCTGAGCCTTTGGTGAATTCTTCTTCGCGATGGGAAATGAGAGTGACGTGTGCCCGACCAAACCCCTCCAGCGAGTCTCTCATTGGTTCCCCCTCTTGCAGTTCATCCTGCGGACAAATTGCAGACGGTACGAAATAGGCATGGAAAGGCGCTGAGTCTCCAAGTGGGGAGATTGTTAGTAAGGGGGCCTGAATGGAGAACACGAGCACCAGGAGATGAAAAGTGAGGTGAGTTTCAGAAAGCTTTCCCGATCCCACGGTGTAGCATCCGCTGGGTTTCCAATGAGTGCTTTCGCTGTCGGAAGATTGCGTTGAACCTGGAGAGTTGGGACCCATGGAATGGGGAGCACGCAGGATTCCTTTCAAGGGTCTGCATTTGCTTTGCCAACCTCACCAATCGTCTCAGCCCCAAGAGTGTCCAGCCTTATGTCTTCTACCGCTGGGGCTGTAGATGTGGTCAATCCTGGTTGCATGCCAGTCCCTGAACGCATTTGGAAGAATTTCTCTCTGTTTTGCCCTGCTTGTTTCTTCTTTGTGTTGGAAATGTATCCTCAGAATGGGTCTGAGCTGATTTTCCCTGCTGTTTTTAGGCCGCTTTACACACACTTGATGCACTTACACAGAGATATCAAGACTTAGCTTTTAAGATGCTTACTAGTCGGATAGATACTTGTGCGATGAACAGGGTCTGGTGAGTCCAGTTGATTGAGCAAGGAGTAGGTCGTGTCCATTCCATATTCGGTTTTCGGAAGGGTATCTGTGCTCATTTCAAACTCGAGTTTTATGCGTCACCCCACCTCACCTTTCCCCTGAAGCAGGCCTAAGTGTGTTTTCTAAAAGCGTGACTCTGTTCTGTTTGGGGATTCAGTTCATGGGGAGCGATTTTTACATTCCCTCGATAAGGGATATCATAAGTTTCTGTCTTTGTGGGAATTATTTCAATGAGGATGATCGTACCTAAATCCACTCAGGATGCTGCTACCAGCCTCATGACGTGGATTTCATGGCTGAGTGACACTCCATTGGACCTACGTAGCACCACTTGTCCACTTGTCCACTTGTCTTTGTCCACTTGTCCACTTGTCTTTGTCCACTTGGCTCTTTCCTGGGATATGAAACGTGTACCGGAGTCGAGGTTCTTGTCAAGACAGCAGCCCTCAACTTTGGGGTCCCTGTGTCTGCTTGATTTTTTCATTTTCCCAAGGTCAACGCCCATGTGTGGAAGTGCCCTATGCTCTGTGGTTCTGTGTTTTACATGTTTTGGGAAAGAGGATACACTTGTGAAGATTGGCTGTTGGCCATTGACATCCCGCCCATCAGCTTAACAAGGCTCCCTTGACTCCGTGGCCTGCCCTGCCTTTCTGGTTTTTAGACTTTTTTCGCCTGGCCCTTTTGCCCCGGGGTGGGGGGGGGAGAGAGTTCTTTGTAGTGCTGATTTGCTCTCCCAGGTTGCTTGGTTGGCCAAAAAGGGCGTATGCGTTTTTTCCTGAATATATTCAGGAAAAAACGCATACGCCCTTTTTGGCCAACCGCATCATTGTCCACGTTCTGGCGCTTTTCATGTGCTATCGGGGCCATTCCCATGTACCCGTTGACATCCGTTTCCTGCAGTTCTGCCTTGCGTTCAACGCCTCTTCGTAGCCTGACCTCAATATATTTGGGGGCGATAGTTATCGTTTAGAACTCTGCAGGTTTGGGAAGTGCAGTGCCCCTGAGCTCCATTTCCCAAGTCGCTTTTTTGTGAGTGGGACGCAACACGGCTGGATGGCTTCACGCCCTATTGTCGATCCGGGGTGGCAGGCTGAGCCTTTGGTGAATTCTTCTTCGCGATGGGAAATGAGAGTGACATGTGCCCGACCAAACCCCTCCAGTGAGTCTCTCATTGGTTCCCCCTCTTGCAGTTCATCCTGCGGACAAATTGCAGACGGTACGAAAGAGGCATGGAAAGGCGCTGAGTCTCCAAGTGGGGAGATTGTTAGTAAGGGGGCCTGCATGGAGAACACGAGCACCAGGAGATGAAAAGTGAGGTGAGTTTCAGAAAGCTTTCCCGATCCCACGGTGTAGCATCCGCTGGGTTTCCAATGAGTGCTTTCGCTGTCGGAAGATTGCGTTGAACCTGGAGAGTTGGGACCCATGGAATGGGGAGCACGCAGGATTCCTTTCAAGGGTCTGCATTTGCTTTCCCAACCTCACCAATCGTCTCAGCCCCAAGAGTGTCCAGCCTTATGTCTTCTGCCGCTGGGGCTGTAGATGTGGTCAATCCTGGTTGCATGCCAGTCCCTGAACGCATTTTGGAAGAATTTCTCTCTGTTTTGCCCTGCTTGTTTCTTCTTTATGTTGGAAATGTATCCTCAGAATGGGTCTGAGCTGATTTTCCCTGCTGGTTTTAGGCCGCTTTACACACACTTGATGCACTTACACAGAGATATCAAGACTTAGCTTTTAAGATGCTTACTAGTCGGATAGATACTTGTGCGATGAACAGGGTCTGGTGAGTCCAGTTGATTGAGCAAGGAGTAGGTCGTGTCCATTCCATATTCGGTTTTCGGAAGGGTATCTGTGCTCATTTCAAACTCGAGTTTTATGCGTCACCCCACCTCACCTTTCCCCTGAAGCAGGCCTAAGTGTGTTTTCTAAAAGCGTGACTCTGTTCTGTTTGGGGATTCAGTTCATGGGGAGCGATTTTTACATTCCCTCGATAAGGGATATCATAAGTTTCTGTCTTTGTGGGAATTATTTCAATGAGGATGATCGTACCTAAATCCACTCAGGATGCTGCTACCAGCCTCATGACGTGGATTTCATGGCTGAGTGACACTCCATTGGACCTACGTAGCACCACTTGTCCACTTGTCCACTTGTCTTTGTCCACTTGTCCACTTGTCTTTGTCCACTTGGCTCTTTCCTGGGATATGAAACGTGTACCGGAGTCGAGGTTCTTGTCAAGACAGCAGCCCTCAACTTTGGGGTCCCTGTGTCTGCTTCATTTTTTCATTCTCCCAAGGTCAACGCCCATGTGTGGAAGTGCCCTATGCTCTGTGGTTCTGTGTTTTCCATGTTTTGGGAAAGAGGATACACTTGTGAAGATTGGCTGTTGGCCATTGACATCCCGCCCATCAGCTTAACAAGGCTCCCTTGACTCCGTGGCCTGCCCTGCCTTTCTGGTTTTTAGACTTTTTTCGCCTGGCCCTTTTGCCCCGGGGGGGGGGGGGGGGAGAGATTTCTTTGTAGTGCTGATTTGCTCTCCCAGGTTGCTTGGTTGGCCAAAAAGGGCGTATGCGTTTTTTCCTCGAATATATTCAGGAAAAAACGCATACGCCCTTTTTGGCCAACCGCATCATTGTCCACGTTCTGGCACTTTTCATGTGCTATCGGGGCCATTCCCATGTACCCGTTGACATCCATTTCCTGCAGTTCTGCCTTGCGTTCAACGCCTCTTCGTAGCCTGACCTCAATATATTTGGGGGCGATAGTTATCGTTTAGAACTCTGCAGGTTTGGGAAGTGCAGTGCCCCTGAGCTCCATTTCCCAAGTCGCTTTTTTGTGAGTGGGACGCAACACGGCTGGATGGCTTCACGCCCTATTGTCGATCCGGGGTGGCAGGCTGAGCCTTTGGTGAATTCTTCTTCGCGATGGGAAATGAGAGTGACATGTGCCCGACCAAACCCCTCCAGCGAGTCTCTCATTGGTTCCCCCTCTTGCAGTTCATCCTGCGGACAAATTGCAGACGGTACGAAAGAGGCATGGAAAGGCGCTGAGTCTCCAAGTGGGGAGATTGTTAGTAAGGGGGCCTGCATGGAGAACACGAGCACCAGGAGATGAAAAGTGAGGTGAGTTTCAGAAAGCTTTCCCGATCCCACGGTGTAGCATCCGCTGGGTTTCCAATGAGTGCTTTCGCTGTCGGAAGATTGCGTTGAACCTGGAGAGTTGGGACCCATGGAATGGGGAGCACGCAGGATTCCTTTCAAGGGTCTGCATTTGCTTTCCCAACCTCACCAATCGTCTCAGCCCCAAGAGTGTCCAGCCTTATGTCTTCTGCCGCTGGGGCTGTAGATGTGGTCAATCCTGGTTGCATGCCAGTCCCTGAACGCATTTTGGAAGAATTTCTCTCTGTTTTGCCCTGCTTGTTTCTTCTTTGTGTTGGAAATGTATCCTCAGAATGGGTCTGAGCTGATTTTCCCTGCTGTTTTTAGGCCGCTTTACACACACTTGATGCACTTACACAGAGATATCAAGACTTAGCTTTTAAGATGCTTACTAGTCGGATAGATACTTGTGCGATGAACAGGGTCTGGTGAGTCCAGTTGATTGAGCAAGGAGTAGGTCGTGTCCATTCCATATTCGGTTTTCGGAAGGGTATCTGTGCTCATTTCAAACTCGAGTTTTATGCGTCACCCCACCTCACCTTTCCCCTGAAGCAGGCCTAAGTGTGTTTTCTAAAAGCGTGACTCTGTTCTGTTTGGGGATTCAGTTCATGGGGAGCGATTTTTACATTCCCTCGATAAGGGATATCATAAGTTTCTGTCTTTGTGGGACTTATTTCACTGAGGATGATCGTACCTAAATCCACTCAGGATGCTGCTACCAGCCTCATGACGTGGATTTCATGGCTGAGTGACACTCCATTGGACCTACGTAGCACCACTTGTCCACTTGTCCACTTGTCTTTGTCCACTTGTCCACTTGTCTTTGTCCACTTGGCTCTTTCCTGGGATATGAAACGTGTACCGGAGTCGAGGTTCTTGTCAAGACAGCAGCCCTCAACTTTGGGGTCCCTGTGTCTGCTTCATTTTTTCATTTTCCCAAGGTCAACGCCCATGTGTGGAAGTGCCCTATGCTCTGTGGTTCTGTGTTTTCCATGTTTTGGGAAAGAGGATACACTTGTGAAGATTGGCTGTTGGCCATTGACATCCCGCCCATCAGCTTAACAAGGCTCCCTTGACTCGGTGGCCTGCCCTGCCTTTCTGGTTTTTAGACTTTTTCCGCCTGGCCCTTTTGCCCCGGGGGGCGGGGGAGAGATTTCTTTGTAGTGCTGATTTTCTCTCCCAGGTTGCTTGGTTGGCCAAAAAGGGCGTATGCGTTTTTTCCTGAATATATTCAGGAAAAAACGCATACGCCCTTTTTGGCCAACCGCATCATTGTCCACGTTCTGGCACTTTTCATGTGCTATCGGGGCTATTCCCATGTACCCGTTGACATCCGTTTCCTGCAGTTCTGCCTTGCGTTCAACGCCTCTTCGTAGCCTGACCTCAATATATTTTGGGGCGATAGTTATCGTTTAGAACTCTGCAGGTTTGGGAAGTGCAGTGCCCCTGAGCTCCATTTCCCAAGTCGCTTTTTTGTGAGTGGGACGCAACACGGCTGGATGGCTTCACGCCCTATTGTCGATCCGGGGTGGCAGGCTGAGCCTTTGGTGAATTCTTCTTCGCGATGGGAAATGAGAGTGACGTGTGCCCGACCAAACCCCTCCAGCGAGTCTCTCATTGGTTCCCCCTCTTGCAGTTCATCCTGCGGACAAATTGCAGACGGCACGAAAGAGGCATGGAAAGGCGCTGAGTCTCCAAGTGGGGAGATTGTTAGTAAGGGGGCCTGAATGGAGAACACGAGCACCAGGAGATGAAAAGTGAGGTGAGTTTCAGAAAGCTTTCCCGATCCCACGGTGTAGCATCCGCTGGGTTTCCAATGAGTGCTTTCGCTGACGGAAGATTGCGTTGAACCTGGAGAGTTGGGACCCATGGAATGGGGAGCACGCAGGATTCCTTTCAAGGGTCTGCATTTGCTTTCCCAACCTCACCAATCGTCTCAGCCCCAAGAGTGTCCAGCCTTATGTCTTCTGCCGCTGGGGCTGTAGATGTGGTCAATCCTGGTTGCATGCCAGTCCCTGAACGCATTTTGGAAGAATTTCTCTCTGTTTTGCCCTGCTTGTTTCTTCTTTGTGTTGGAAATGTATCCTCAGAATGGGTCTGAGCTGATTTTCCCTGCTGTTTTTAGGCCGCTTTACACACACTTGATGCACTTACACAGAGATATCAAGACTTAGCTTTTAAGATGCTTACTAGTCGGATAGATACTTGTGCGATGAACAGGGTCTGGTGAGTCCAGTTGATTGAGCAAGGAGTAGGTCGTGTCCATTCCATATTCGGTTTTCGGAAGGGTATCTGTGCTCATTTCAAACTCGAGTTTTATGCGTCACCCCACCTCACCTTTCCCCTGAAGCAGGCCTAAGTGTGTTTTCTAAAAGCGTGACTCTGTTCTGTTTGGGGATTCAGTTCATGGGGAGCGATTTTTACATTCCCTCGATAAGGGATATCATAAGTTTCTTTTTTTGTGGGACTTATTTCACTGAGGATGATCGTACCTAAATCCACTCAGGATGCTGCTACCAGCCTCATGACGTGGATTTCATGGCTGAGTGACACTCCATTGGACCTACGTAGCACCACTTGTCCACTTGTCCACTTGTCTTTGTCCACTTGTCCACTTGTCTTTGTCCACTTGGCTCTTTCCTGGGATATGAAACGTGTACCGGAGTCGAGGTTCTTGTCAAGACAGCAGCCCTCAACTTTGGGGTCCCTGTGTCTGCTTGATTTTTTCATTTTCCCAAGGTCAACGCCCATGTGTGGAAGTGCCCTATGCTCTGTGGTTCTGTGTTTTACATGTTTTGGGAAAGAGGATACACTTGTGAAGATTGGCTGTTGGCCATTGACATCCCGCCCATCAGCTTAACAAGGCTCCCTTGACTCCGTGGCCTGCCCTGCCTTTCTGGTTTTTAGACTTTTTCCGCCTGGCCCTTTTGCCCCGGGGGGCGGGGGAGAGATTTCTTTGTAGTGCTGATTTTCTCTCCCAGGTTGCTTGGTTGGCCAAAAAGGGCGTATGCGTTTTTTCCTGAATATATTCAGGAAAAAACGCATACGCCCTTTTTGGCCAACCGCATCATTGTCCACGTTCTGGCGCTTTTCATGTGCTATCGGGGCCATTCCCATGTACCCGTTGACATCCGTTTCCTGCAGTTCTGCCTTGCGTTCAACGCCTCTTCGTAGCCTGACCTCAATATATTTTGGGGCGATAGTTATCGTTTAGAACTCTGCAGGTTTGGGAAGTGCAGTGCCCCTGAGCTCCATTTCCCAAGTCGCTTTTTTGTGAGTGGGACGCAACACGGCTGGATGGCTTCACGCCCTATTGTCGATCCGGGGTGGCAGGCTGAGCCTTTGGTGAATTCTTCTTCGCGATGGGAAATGAGAGTGACATGTGCCCGACCAAACCCCTCCAGCGAGTCTCTCATTGGTTCCCCCTCTTGCAGTTCATCCTGCGGACAAATTGCAGACGGTACGAAAGAGGCATGGAAAGGCGCTGAGTCTCCAAGTGGGGAGATTGTTAGTAAGGGGGCCTGAATGGAGAACACGAGCACCAGGAGATGAAAAGTGAGGTGAGTTTCAGAAAGCTTTCCCGATCCCACGGTGTAGCATCCGCTGGGTTTCCAATGAGTGCTTTCGCTGTCGGAAGATTGCGTTGAACCTGGAGAGTTGGGACCCATGGAATGGGGAGCACGCAGGATTCCTTTCAAGGGTCTGCATTTGCTTTCCCAACCTCACCAATCGTCTCAGCCCCAAGAGTGTCCAGCCTTATGTCTTCTGCCGCTGGGGCTGTAGATGTGGTCAATCCTGGTTGCATGCCAGTCCCTGAACGCATTTGGAAGAATTTCTCTCTGTTTTGCCCTGCTTGTTTCTTCTTTGTGTTGGAAATGTATCCTCAGAATGGGTCTGAGCTGATTTTCCCTGCTGTTTTTAGGCCGCTTTACACACACTTGATGCACTTACACAGAGATATCAAGACTTAGCTTTTAAGATGCTTACTAGTCGGATAGATACTTGTGCGATGAACAGGGTCTGGTGAGTCCAGTTGATTGAGCAAGGAGTAGGTCGTGTCCATTCCATATTCGGTTTTCGGAAGGGTATCTGTGCTCATTTCAAACTCGAGTTTTATGCGTCACCCCACCTCACCTTTCCCCTGAAGCAGGCCTAAGTGTGTTTTCTAAAAGCGTGACTCTGTTCTGTTTGGGGATTCAGTTCATGGGGAGCGATTTTTACATTCCCTCGATAAGGGATATCATAAGTTTCTGTCTTTGTGGGAATTATTTCAATGAGGATGATCGTACCTAAATCCACTCAGGATGCTGCTACCAGCCTCATGACGTGGATTTCATGGCTGAGTGACACTCCATTGGACCTACGTAGCACCACTTGTCCACTTGTCCACTTGTCTTTGTCCACTTGTCCACTTGTCTTTGTCCACTTGGCTCTTTCCTGGGATATGAAACGTGTACCGGAGTGGAGGTTCTTGTCAAGACAGCAGCCCTCAACTTTGGGGTCCCTGTGTCTGCTTCATTTTTTCATTTTCCCAAGGTCAACGCCCATGTGTGGAAGTGCCCTATGCTCTGTGGTTCTGTGTTTTACATGTTTTGGGAAAGAGGATACACTTGTGAAGATTGGCTGTTGGCCATTGACATCCCGCCCATCAGCTTAACAAGGCTCCCTTGACTCCGTGGCCTGCCCTGCCTTTCTGGTTTTTAGACTTTTTTCGCCTGGCCCTGTTGCCCCGGGGGGGGGGGGGAGAGATTTCTTTGTAGTGCTGATTTGCTCTCCCAGGTTGCTTGGTTGGCCAAAAAGGGCGTATGCGTTTTTTCCTGAATATATTCAGGAAAAAACGCATACGCCCTTTTTGGCCAACCGCATCATTGTCCACGTTCTGGCGCTTTTCATGTGCTATCGGGGCCATTCCCATGTACCCGTTGACATCCGTTTCCTGCAGTTCTGCCTTGCGTTCAACGCCTCTTCGTAGCCTGACCTCAATATATTTTGGGGCGATAGTTGTCGTTTAGAACTCTGCAGGTTTGGGAAGTGCAGTGCCCCTGAGCTCCATTTCCCAAGTCGCTTTTTTGTGAGTGGGACGCAACACGGCTGGATGGCTTCACGCCCTATTTTCGATCCGGGGTGGCAGGCTGAGCCTTTGGTGAATTCTTCTTCGCGATGGGAAATGAGAGTGACATGTGCCCGACCAAACCCCTCCAGCGAGTCTCTCATTGGTTCCCCCTCTTGCAGTTCATCCTGCGGACAAATTGCAGACGGTACGAAAGAGGCATGGAAAGGCGCTGAGTCTCCAAGTGGGGAGATTGTTAGTAAGGGGGCCTGCATGGAGAACACGAGCACCAGGAGATGAAAAGTGAGGTGAGTTTCAGAAAGCTTTCCCGATCCCACGGTGTAGCATCCGCTGGGTTTCCAATGAGTGCTTTCGCTGTCGGAAGATTGCGTTGAACCTGGAGAGTTGGGACCCATGGAATGGGGAGCACGCAGGATTCCTTTCAAGGGTCTGCATTTGCTTTCCCAACCTCACCAAGCGTCTCAGCCCCAAGAGTGTCCAGCTTTATGTCTTCTGCCGCTGGGGCTGTAGATGTGGTCAATCCTGGTTGCGTGCCAGTCCCTGAACGCATTTTGGAAGAATTTCTCTCTGTTTTGCCCTGCTTGTTTCTTCTTTGTGTTGGAAATGTATCCTCAGAATGGGTCTGAGCTGATTTTCCCTGCTGTTTTTAGGCCGCTTTACACACACTTGATGCACTTACACAGAGATATCAAGACTTAGCTTTTAAGATGCTTACTAGTCGGATAGATACTTGTGCGATGAACAGGGTCTGGTGAGTCCAGTTGATTGAGCAAGGAGTAGGTCGTGTCCATTCCATATTCGGTTTTCGGAAGGGTATCTGTGCTCATTTCAAACTCGAGTTTTATGCGTCACCCCACCTCACCTTTCCCCTGAAGCAGGCCTAAGTGTGTTTTCTAAAAGCGTGACTCTGTTCTGTTTGGGGATTCAGTTCATGGGGAGCGATTTTTACATTCCCTCGATAAGGGATATCATAAGTTTCTGTCTTTGTGGGACTTATTTCACTGAGGATGATCGTACCTAAATCCACTCAGGATGCTGCTACCAGCCTCATGACGTGGATTTCATGGCTGAGTGACACTCCATTGGACCTACGTAGCACCACTTGTCCACTTGTCCACTTGTCTTTGTCCACTTGTCCACTTGTCTTTGTCCACTTGGCTCTTTCCTGGGATATGAAACGTGTACCGGAGTCGAGGTTCTTGTCAAGACAGCAGCCCTCAACTTTGGGGTCCCTGTGTCTGCTTCATTTTTTCATTTTCCCAAGGTCAACGCCCATGTGTGGAAGTGCCCTATGCTCTGTGGTTCTGTGTTTTACATGTTTTGGGAAAGAGGATACACTTGTGAAGATTGGCTGTTGGCCATTGACATCCCGCCCATCAGCTTAACAAGGCTCCCTTGACTCCGTGGCCTGCCCTGCCTTTCTGGTTTTTAGACTTTTTTCGCCTGGCCCTTTTGCCCCGGGGGGCGGGGAGGGAGAGATTTCTTTGTAGTGCTGATTTGCTCTCCCAGGTTGCTTGGTTGGCCAAAAAGGGCGTATGCGTTTTTTCCTCGAATATATTCAGGAAAAAACGCATACGCACTTTTTGGCCAACCGCATCATTGTCCACGTTCTGGCACTTTTCATGTGCTATCGGGGCCATTCCCATGTACCCGTTGACATCCGTTTCCTGCAGTTCTGCCTTGCGTTCAACGCCTCTTCGTAGCCTGACCTCAATATATTTTGGGGCGATAGTTATCGTTTAGAACTCTGCAGGTTTGGGAAGTGCAGTGCCCCTGAGCTCCATTTCCCAAGTCGCTTTTTTGTGAGTGGGACGCAACACGGCTGGATGGCTTCACGCCCTATTGTCGATCCGGGGTGGCAGGCTGAGCCTTTGGTGAATTCTTCTTCGCGATGGGAAATGAGAGTGACGTGTGCCCGACCAAACCCCTCCAGCGAGTCTCTCATTGGTTCCCCCTCTTGCAGTTCATCCTGCGGACAAATTGCAGACGGTACGAAATAGGCATGGAAAGGCGCTGAGTCTCCAAGTGGGGAGATTGTTAGTAAGGGGGCCTGAATGGAGAACACGAGCACCAGGAGATGAAAAGTGAGGTGAGTTTCAGAAAGCTTTCCCGATCCCACGGTGTAGCATCCGCTGGGTTTCCAATGAGTGCTTTCGCTGTCGGAAGATTGCGTTGAACCTGGAGAGTTGGGACCCATGGAATGGGGAGCACGCAGGATTCCTTTCAAGGGTCTGCATTTGCTTTCCCAACCTCACCAAGCGTCTCAGCCCCAAGAGTGTCCAGCCTTATGTCTTCTGCCGCTGGGGCTGTAGATGTGGTCAATCCTGGTTGCATGCCAGTCCCTGAACGCATTTTGGAAGAATTTCTCTCTGTTTTGCCCTGCTTGTTTCTTCTTTGTGTTGGAAATGTATCCTCAGAATGGGTCTGAGCTGATTTTCCCTGCTGTTTTTAGGCCGCTTTACACACACTTGATGCACTTACACAGAGATATCAAGACTTAGCTTTTAAGATGCTTACTAGTCGGATAGATACTTGTGCGATGAACAGGGTCTGGTGAGTCCAGTTGATTGAGCAAGGAGTAGGTCGTGTCCATTCCATATTCGGTTTTCGGAAGGGTATCTGTGCTCATTTCAAACTCGAGTTTTATGCGTCACCCCACCTCACCTTTCCCCTGAAGCAGGCCTAAGTGTGTTTTCTAAAAGCGTGACTCTGTTCTGTTTGGGGATTCAGTTCATGGGGAGCGATTTTTACATTCCCTCGATAAGGGATATCATAAGTTTCTTTTTTTGTGGGACTTATTTCACTGAGGATGATCGTACCTAAATCCACTCAGGATGCTGCTACCAGCCTCATGACGTGGATTTCATGGCTGAGTGACACTCCATTGGACCTACGTAGCACCACTTGTCCACTTGTCCACTTGTCTTTGTCCACTTGTCCACTGGTCTTTGTCCACTTGGCTCTTTCCTGGGATATGAAACGTGTACCGGAGTCGAGGTTCTTGTCAAGACAGCAGCCCTCAACTTTGGGGTCCCTGTGTCTGCTTCATTTTTTCATTTTCCCAAGGTCAACGCCCATGTGTGGAAGTGCCCTATGCTCTGTGGTTCTGTGTTTTCCATGTTTTGGGAAAGAGGATACACTTGTGAAGATTGGCTGTTGGCCATTGACATCCCGCCCATCAGCTTAACAAGGCTCCCTTGACTCGGTGGCCTGCCCTGCCTTTCTGGTTTTTAGACTTTTTCCGCCTGGCACTTTTGCCCCGGGGGGCGGGGGAGAGATTTCTTTGTAGTGCTGATTTTCTCTCCCAGGTTGCTTGGTTGGCCAAAAAGGGCGTATGCGTTTTTTCCTGAATATATTCAGGAAAAAACGCATACGCCCTTTTTGGCCAACCGCATCATTGTCCACGTTCTGGCGCTTTTCATGTGCTATCGGGGCTATTCCCATGTACCCGTTGACATCCGTTTCCTGCAGTTCTGCCTTGCGTTCAACGCCTCTTCGTAGCCTGACCTCAATATATTTTGGGGCGATAGTTATCGTTTAGAACTCTGCAGGTTTGGGAAGTGCAGTGCCCCTGAGCTCCATTTCCCAAGTCGCTTTTTTGTGAGTGGGACGCAACACGGCTGGATGGCTTCACGCCCTATTGTCGATCCGGGGTGGCAGGCTGAGCCTTTGGTGAATTCTTCGCGATGGGAAATGAGAGTGACATGTGCCCGACCAAACCCCTCCAGCGAGTCTCTCATTGGTTCCCCCTCTTGCAGTTCATCCTGCGGACAAATTGCAGACAGCACGAAAGAGGCATGGAAAGGCGCTGAGTCTCCAAGTGGGGAGATTGTTAGTAAGGGGGCCTGAATGGAGAACACGAGCACCAGGAGATGAAAAGTGAGGTGAGTTTCAGAAAGCTTTCCCGATCCCACGGTGTAGCATCCGCTGGGTTTCCAATGAGTGCTTTCGCTGACGGAAGATTGCGTTGAACCTGGAGAGTTGGGACCCATGGAATGGGGAGCACGCAGGATTCCTTTCAAGGGTCTGCATTTGCTTTCCCAACCTCACCAATCGTCTCAGCCCCAAGAGTGTCCAGCCTTATGTCTTCTGCCGCTGGGGCTGTAGATGTGGTCAATCCTGGTTGCATGCCAGTCCCTGAACGCATTTTGGAAGAATTTCTCTCTGTTTTGCCCTGCTTGTTTCTTCTTTGTGTTGGAAATGTATCCTCAGAATGGGTCTGAGCTGATTTTCCCTGCTGTTTTTAGGCCGCTTTACACACACTTGATGCACTTACACAGAGATATCAAGACTTAGCTTTTAAGATGCTTACTAGTCGGATAGATACTTGTGCGATGAACAAGGTCTGGTGAGTCCAGTTGATTGAGCAAGGAGTAGGTCGTGTCCATTCCATATTCGGTTTTCGGAAGGGTATCTGTGCTCATTTCAAACTCGAGTTTTATGCGTCACCCCACCTCACCTTTCCCCTGAAGCAGGCCTAAGTGTGTTTTCTAAAAGCGTGACTCTGTTCTGTTTGGAGATTCAGTTCATGGGGAGCGATTTTTACATTCCCTCGATAAGTGATATCATAAGTTTCTGTCTTTGTGGGACTTATTTCACTGAGGATAATCGTACCTAAATCCACTCAGGATGCTGCTACCAGCCTCATGACGTGGATTTCATGGCTGAGTGACACTCCATTGGACCTACGTAGCACCACTTGTCCACTTGTCCACTTGTCTTTGTCCACTTGTCCACTTGTCTTTGTCCACTTGTCCACTTGTCTTTGTCCACTTGGCTCTTTCCTGGGATATGAAACGTGTACCGGAGTGGAGGTTCTTGTCAAGACAGCAGCCCTCAACTTTGGGGTCCCTGTGTCTGGTTGATTTTTTCGTTTTCCCAAGGTCAACGCCCGTGTGTAGAAGTGCCCTATGCTCTGTGGTTCTGTTTTTTACATATTTTGGGAAAGAGGATACACTTGTGAAGATTAGCTGTTGGCCATTGACATCCCGCCCATCAGCTTAACAAGGCTCCCTTGACTCGGTGGCCTGTCCTGCCTTTCTGGTTTTTAGACTTTTTTCGCGTGGCCCTTTTGCCCCGGGGGGGGGGCGGCGAGAGATTTCTTTGTAGTGCTGATTTGCTCTCCCAGGTTGCTTGGTTGGCCAAAAAGGGCGTATGCGTTTTTTCTTGAATATATTCAGGAAAAAACGCATACGCCCTTTTTGGCCAACCGCATCATTGTCCACGTTCTGGCGCTTTTCATGTGCTATCAGGGCCATTCCGATGTACCCGTTGACATCCGTTTCCTGCAGTTCTGCCTTGCGTTCAACGCCTCTTCGTAGCCTGACCTCAATATATTTTGGGGCGATAGTTATCGTTTAGAACTCTGCAGGTTTGGGAAGTGCAGTGCCCCTGAGCTCCATTTCCCAAGTCGCTTTTTTGTGAGTGGGACGCAACACGGCTGGATGGCTTCACGCCCTATTGTCGATCCGGGGTGGCAGGCTGAGCATCTGGTGAATTCTTCTTCGTGATGGGAAATGAGAGTGACATGTGCCCGACCAAACACCTCCAGCGAGTCTCTCATTGGTTCCCCCTCTTGCAGTTCATTCTGCGGACAAATTGCAGACGGTACGAAAGAGGCATGGAAAGGCGCTGAGTCTCCAAGTGGGGAGATTGTTCGTAAGGGGGCCTGTATGGAGAACACGAGCACCAGGAGATGAAAAGTGAGGTGAGTTTCAGAAAGCTTTCCCGATCCCACGCTGTAGCGTCAGCTAGATTTCCAATGAGTGCTTTCGCTGTCGGAAGATTGCGTTGAACCTGGAGAGTTGGGACCCATGGAATGGGGAGCACGCAGGATTCCTTTCAAGGGTCTGCATTTGCTTTCCCAACCTCACCAATCGTCTCAGCCCCAAGAGTGTCCAGCCTTATGTCTTCTGCCGCTGGGGCTGTAGATGTGGTCAATCCTGGTTGCATGCCAGTCCCTGAACGCATTTTGGAAGAATTTCTCTCTGTTTTGCCCTGCTTGTTTCTTCTTTGTGTTGGAAATGTATCCTCAGAATGGGTCTGAGCTGATTTTCCCTGCTGTTTTTAGGCCGCTTTACACACACTTGATGCACTTACACAGAGATATCAAGACTTAGCTTTAAAGATGCTTACTAGTCGGATAGATACTTGTGCGATGAACAGGGTCTGGTGAGTCCAGTTGATTGAGCAAGGAGTAGGTCGTGTCCATTCCATATTCGGTTTTCGGAAGGGTATCTGTGCTCATTTCAAACTCGAGTTTTATGCGTCACCCCACCTCACCTTTCCCCTGAAGCAGGCCTAAGTGTGTTTTATAAAAGCGTGACTCTGTTCTGTTTGGGGATTCAGTTCATGGGGAGCGATTTTTGCATTCCCTCAATAAGGGATATCATAAGTTTCTTTTTTTGTGGGACTTATTTCACTGAGGATGATCGTACCTAAATCCACTCAGGATGCTGCTACCAGCCTCATGACGTGGATTTCATGGCTGAGTGACACTCCATTGGACCTACATAGCACCACTTGTCCACTTGTCCACTTGTCTTTGTCCACTTGTCCACTTGTCTTTGTCCACTTGGCTCTTTCCTGGGATATGAAACGTGTACCGGAGTGGAGGTTCTTGTCAAGACAGCAGCCCTCAACTTTGGGGTCCCTGTGTCTGGTTGATTTTTTCGTTTTCCCAAGGTCAACGCCCATGTGTAGAAGTGCCCTATGCTCTGTGGTTCTGTGTTTTACATATTTTGGGAAAGAGGATACACTTGTGAAGATTAGCTGTTGGCCATTGACATCCCGCCCATCAGCTTAACAAGGCTCCCTTGACTCGGTGGCCTGTCCTGCCTTTCTGGTTTTTAGACTTTTTTCGCGTGGCCCTTTTGCCCGGGGGGGGGGCGGCGAGAGATTTCTTTGTAGTGCTGATTTGCTCTCCCAGGTTGCTTGGTTGGCCAAAAAGGGCGTATGCGTTTTTTCTTGAATATATTCAGGAAAAAACGCATACGCCCTTTTTGGCCAACCGCATCATTGTCCACGTTCTGGCGCTTTTCATGTGCTATCAGGGCCATTCCGATGTACCCGTTGACATCCGTTTCCTGCAGTTCTGCCTTGCGTTCAACGCCTCTTCGTAACCTGACCTCAATATATTTTGGGGCGATAGTTATCGTTTAGAACTCTGCAGGTTTGGGAAGTGCAGTGCCCCTGAGCTCCATTTCCCAAGTCGCTTTTTTGTGAGTGGGACGCAACACGGCTGGATGGCTTCACGCCCTATTGTCGATCCGGGGTGGCAGGCTGAGCATCTGGTGAATTCTTCTTCGTGATGGGAAATGAGAGTGACATGTGCCCGACCAAACACCTCCAGCGAGTCTCTCATTGGTTCCCCCTCTTGCAGTTCATTCTGCGGACAAATTGCAGACGGTACGAAAGAGGCATGGAAAGGCGCTGAGTCTCCAAGTGGGGAGATTGTTAGTAAGGGGGCCTGAATGGAGAACACGAGCACCAGGAGATGAAAAGTGAGGTGAGTTTCAGAAAGCTTTCCCGATCCCACGGTGTAGCATCCGCTGGGTTTCCAATGAGTGCTTTCGCTGTCGGAAGATTGCGTTGAACCTGGAGAGTTGGGACCCATGGAATGGGGCGCACGCAGGATTCCTTTCAAGGGTCTGCATTTGCTTTCCAAACCTCACCAATCGTCTCAGCCCCAAGAGTGTCCAGCCTTATGTCTTCTGCCGCTGGGGCTGTAGATGTGGTCAATCCTGGTTGCGTGCCAGTCCCTGAACGCATTTTGGAAGACTTTCTCTCTGTTTTGCCCTGCTTGTTTCTTCCTTGTGTTGGAAATGTATCCTCAGAATGGGTCTGAGCTGATTTTCCCTGCTGTTTTTAGGCCGCTTTACACACACTTGATGCACTTACACAGAGATATCAAGACTTAGCTTTTAAGATGCTTACTAGTCGGATAGATACTTGTGCAATGAACAGGGTCTGGTGAGTCCAGTTGATTGAGCAAGGAGTAGGTCGTGTCCATTCCATATTCGGTTTTCGGAAGGGTATCTGTGCTCGTTTCAACCTCGAGTTTTATGCGTCACCCCACCTCACCTTTCCCCTGAAGCAGGCCTAAGTGTGTTTTCTAAAAGCGTGACTCTGTTCTGTTTGGGGATTCAGTTCATGGGGAGCGATTTTTACATTCCCTCGATAAGTGATATCATAAGTTTCTTTTTTTGTGGGACTTATTTCACTGAGGATGATCGTACCTAAATCCACTCAGGATGCTGCTACCAGCCTCATGACGTGGATTTCATGGCTGAGTGACACTCCATTGGACCTACGTAGCACCACTTGTCCACTTGTCCACTTGTCTTTGTCCACTTGTCCACTTGTCTTTGTCCACTTGTCCACTTGTCTTTGTCCACTTGGCTCTTTCCTGGGATATGAAACGTGTACCGGAGTTTAGGTTCTTGTCAAGACAGCAGCCATCAAGTTTGGGGTCCCTGTGTCTGGTTGATTTTTAATTTTCCCAAGGTCAACGCCCATGTGTGCAAGTGCCCTATGCTCTTGGTTCTGTGTTTTACATGTTTTGAGAAAGAGGATACACTTTTGAAGATTGGCTGTTGGCCATTGACATCCTGCCCATCAGCTTAGCAAGGCACCCTTGTCTCCGTGGCCTGTCCTACCTTTCTGGTTTTTACACATTTTTCGCGTGGCCCTTTTGATCGTGGGGGGGTGGGAGAGATTTCTTTGTCTTGCTGATTTGCTCTCCCAGCTTGCTTGGTTGGCCAAAAAGGGCGTATGCGTTTTTTCCTGAAAAAACGTTTTTCAGGAATAAACGCATACACCCTTTTTGGCCAACCGCATCATTTTCCACGTTCTGTCGCTTTTCATGTGCTATCGGCGCCATTCCGATGTACCCGTTGACATCCGTTTCCTGCAATGCTGCCTTGCGTTCAACGCCTCTTCATAGCCTGACCTCAATATAACTTTGGACTATAGTATCATTTAGAACTGTGCAGGCGTTTTGGATTGCCGTGCCCCTTAGCAAGTGTCTTCATCTTTTTTGTGTAACCGACCACAAAGTCGCGGGATTGCTTCAAGCCCCATTCTGGTTACAGGGGCATCTTGCTCTTTTGGGAAATTCCTATTCCTGATTGGAAGTTAGAGTGGCATATTCTGTCCAAGCACATAGACCTTGTTTTTCATTCCATTCCCCACTTCCATTTCATCCTCCCGACAAATTCCAAGGCCTACACAACTGGGTTTTGAGTTTGCAGACTTCCCCAAGTGGGGAGAATCTAAGGAAGGAGGCTGGAGCGGGGTCCCCTTCCCCAGGACACGTGGAGATGGCGTGACTTTTCCAAACTCTTCCCGCCCCTCTGTCCCCCCATCCTCTGGGTTTCTGTCCAGACGCCGCGGGGCTTCCAGCGGTGCAGGGCTCGGTGGCCACCCTGCAGGGAGCAGCCCTGATCCGGTCCCTGCAGCGCCACCTGCTAGTGTCTCCATCCTGCGTCGGGCACGGTCTCCACCTTCCCTTCTGCCTTGTGTGCTCTGTCTCCACAGGGTCCTGCGATCAGCTCTTCCGACCCACCGCCATGACGCCCAGCTCCACACCCCTCATCCAGCCTCAGGGATGACCCAGGACTGGGCTCCCCGCCTGCCCACTCCCGGTCGGTGTCCTCAGGCCCCCTGTGCAGACAGGTGAGGACCCCCTGCAGAGGCTCCCGAACGCTTCTCCCCTCCATCCTCCCCGGGCTCGGCCCAGGTCCTGTCGGGATGGTCCACCCTCACCAAGCCCCCAGGTACACTCCAAGGGCGGGCATCGGACCTGCTGTGTGCACGGCTGTGCGTCCTGCTGTATACACAGGCATGACCCTGCCCCAGGGTGCAGGAAAGGCAGCCTTGCCTCGGGACCTGGGGAGAGGGGCTGCCCACAGGGCGGACGTCGACGCTCGGCTCACCAGGCAAGGGCAGCATTGTTCTCGCTCCTTGGCCCTTTCTCACCCAGCCTGACCCCGACCCGGCTTTGTTCCCACCCCCGTTGTCCCTCCATTGGCCTCGCTCTCTTGAGCAGAGCAGGACAGTGTGGTCAGTGGTCACAGGCTGAGACACAGACACTGGCTGACCCGCGTGCACCCAGCTGCCCCCACGGAACGGGCACCGCACCAGGGCCCGTGCGGTGTGGGTTCACCTGCCCACAGAGAGGCCGGGCCTCTGTCCTGGCTCCAGAGGTCACCTTGAGTCCGACGGGAGTGTCCGTGCTCCGTGGACCTCGCTCCAGGCTGGTCTGTGCTGACGGCGTGATACACGGTGGGGCTTCCTGAGTCGCCCCCGGGGACCGGAGGCCAAGGTCAGGCACACGGTGGTCCCCACATGGACGAGACAGACCCCAATAAACCCTGCACTTCAGGACTCAGGTCGGCTTCCCTGGGCGGCCACAGCCGAGGATGCTGGACCCTGCTCGTCGCCTCCGTCCTCGCTGATTTTAACTTGCATCCTTCAGCATAATAAACCCGGGGTATAACAGCTTCAGGGAATCTGGGAGCCTCCAAGAAAAGAGAAGCCGGGGAGGGGGTCTCTGGGCCCCCGACTCTTCAGTTGGGGTCAGAGGTCGATGGGGAGGATCTTGGGGCCCTGGAATCTGAAGGACCCCCTCCCAGGGGAGGGGGTAGGAGACCCGGGTGGTAGTTAAGCTGAGTCCAAGGCCCTCCTACGTAGGAGGCATCCTAGCCCCGGGGATCCTGAAGAGGCTGACCACTCCTTCCCTCCACCCCCAGGCCTGGTCCCTTCTCTTGAGAAGCTCCCTAGGGTGGGGTCCTGGTGCTGGAGGTGCCCTGATGCTGTGGCCTCCCGAGCCTCCAGTGAGGATAATGGGAGCCGGGGAAGACTTGCTCACAGAGAGGGAGCTTCTACCAGAAGAGAGCCTGGGTCTGCTGCCCCGACCCCAGGTCCCCTGGGGCAGGAACGTGAGAGTGAGGCTCCTGCCCCTCCCAAGACACCCAGGACACATGGCCGCTGGTCGCTGACTCCCACACAATACTAAAATCTCCCACGCAGGCCTGATGAGTGAGAGACACTATTTAAAGACTATTATTGGGCCAGGGGGAGCCCAGGGGGTGAAGCTGGGGGTGGGGAGAGTTGGAAAATCACCTAAGGATGCGCTCTCCCTGCAGCGACCCCCCAGGTGAGCCCAGGTGGAGGTGGACCCATCAAGACAGAGCCCACATTCTGGTTCTTTGGGGACAAGTAGCCAAGCACCCCCAGTCCTTGCCTGCACCTGCTGCAGGTAGGGCCGGCCCTGTCTTCTTCATGGTCAAGTTTCACCCCTCCCAGAAGCCCTCTTGGAGGCTAATGTGATGGAGGTGTCCATGGCAGGACTGGAGGGTCTGTGGTGGGCTGGAGGCCACGTGGCAGGCAGGAGGGCTCCCACCGATCCTGCCGGTTCGCACCTCCTGGTCCGAGGCCTGCACAGAGCCCACCAGGCTGTGGATGTGGTAGAAGGTGCAGAGGTCCGGGGCCCGGTCCAGCCCATGCAGGTGTCTGACCACCGAGCGGTCGGTGTGGAGCATTCCCAGGGAGTCCTGGCCGTGCTCGCACCCTCCCGGGAAGGACACGTCAGCGTGGTCCCTGGAATGACCGGGGGTCAGCCAGAAGCCTCCCCCACCCAACCTCACTGTCACCACAAGAAACAAGAGACAACTCCGTGCGGAAACACAGAACATCACCAGCCTGATGCTGTCCTGAGGAAGGTCGGCTGGTGTCTGGGAACTGGGTACTACAGTGGGTTGAATGGGGGCCCCCAGAAGTTATGTCCACATCATACCCCCCAGAATCTGAGAATGGAACTGTATTTGGAAGTAGGGTCTTTGCATGTATAATTAGTTACGGATCTGAAGGTGAGGTCATCTTGGATCCGGGTGGCCCTAAATCAGTGACAGTGTCCCTCTAAGAGACCAGAAGAGAGACACAGACACACAAGAGGCACCATGTGAAGACGGAGGTAGAGACAGGAGGGATGTGGCCGCAAGCCCAGGGACGCCTGGAGCCCCCAGAAGCTGGAAGAGGCAGGCAGGACCCTCCCCTGGAGCCTCCGGAGGGAGCGCGACCCTGGGACACCTTGATCTCAGACGTCTGGTCTGCAGGACTGAGAGAGGACGGGTTTCTGTTGCTCTGAGCCTCCGTTTGTGGTCGTTTGTCACAGCTGCCCCAGGAAGCTAATGCAGCTGTTGAGCAGGTCCCTGCCCTGATCTAAGCCCTCCCACCTCCCGTTAGGGGCAGCCTCCTGCGCCTGTGCTGTGTGCACAAACCATGTGGTTCATACTGAACCCCGGCTCCCCTTCTGGGCACCAGAATTTTGGAGGGTGAGGACAGAGAACACCACGTGACCAGCCCCCAGCCGGGTGCCAAGCCTCTAATGAGCTTCCCTGGGGACACGGGGGTGCGGGTAACTTTTGTGGTTCTGCCCTTTGTGGCTGGGGGAAGAGACACCCTAGAGACCCTCAAGGGAAGGAGGGGGCATGGAGGGTCAGGAGGTGGTGGGAGCAGGGGCACTCCCTCCCTGCATCGCTACCACGTGCTGTGACCCATCTCAGCTGTGAGCATACAAGCCACGAGCATGTGCCGAGTCCTGTGAGCCTCCCAGCCGGTCCCTGAAGGTGAGGGCGGCCCTGCAGACCCCAGCCCTCTCCTCCACGTCTAGTGGGTGGAAGACCCACTTCTCCTTGCCATTCCAGAAGCAGTTCTGGAGCTGTCCTGGGAAGGCTTCTGGGGTTATGCAGGCTGAGCCCCTGTTGCTATGCACCCACTTCCCCACAGGAACATCCAAAGCAAGCAGTTTGCCCTGTTGCCTGAATGCCCCCCCAACACTTTTCTCAGGAAAGAATCAGGGGTTTCTGTAGCAGCGTCCGCAGGCAGCTCTGCATCTGGGCCCATGTTCATATCTTCTGTGTAAACACCGAGAACCTTCGCTGACACGTGCCCCGGCTGACCACCTCCGCAAGCCGACCACAGGCCCCAGTGTGGGCTTCAGACTGACCGCCCGTCTCAGGCTCCGCCTCTTGTTGTCAGAGCTGCTCCAGGCCCTGCTCAGAACCCGTGCTCCCACCTTTCACAGGGCTGTCCTCCACCCCCACCTTCAGCAGGAGTTCACCTAAGTATTTAAGTTAAGGCGTCCAGAGATAAGAAAGGAAGCTACAAACAAACAAACAGATGGGACCAGCTGGGACCAAGATGGCAACGAATGTGACCTGCAACAGACCCTGAGTCTCATCACGTGTTGAATTTACTATATCAGCTTATTCAGTGACACACCTACCGGTGGCCATGACTGGACATGAATGACCAGAAACGGGTAAAAGGAGGTGGTGCCCCACCCCCTTGGAAAAAGCCCCGCCCCTTCCCCAGAAGGCCTCTTCACCCCGTCATTAGCCTCACTCCTCCTCCCTTTGTCTTTACTCTTTAAAATGAAAGCACTCTCTCCAGGAGGGCGAGAAGGTGATCTGTGAACTTAGTTCCCGCTTCTGCATTCTCTGGCCACTGAACAGAGCCTGTGCTGTGCTGATCTCAGCTTTGGTTTTGTTATTTGCCTACTTGCACCCCCGTGGAAAAAGGAAAGCTTCCCCGCCGAGGCAGAGCGCCTCGCCAGGCTGGGGCCGAGCAGGGGCCACGTGACTTCACTTGGTAGCAGTCTGGAAGGGGGCGGTGCTCTCTGCCCGCGGGGTCGGGGAGGGAACACGTACAGCCACAGCACCGGCTCCGCGGACGGCACGGCCCCTCGTGGGCCTGGACCCTGTGCTCTCGTCCCCCCACGCCTGACACCCCCTGACAGTCGTGATGCGGTGACACTGGCTGCCGGGCGTCCAGTCAGGAGGGACCAGAGGCAGCACCTGGTGCCAGATCAGACGCGCCTTTTCACGGGCAGGGGACACAGGAGATATTAGGACTTTGTGTCTAGAAAACAAAGCAAGCGGCTAGAAGGTGATCTGAGCTGTGGACTCGAAACCCACGTGCGAGGTGAGAGCTCCCCCCGGACACCGGCTCGGAAGCTTCCGCACAGGCGAGACCACCCGGCGCTTCCTGCTCAGCCCCTGCAGGCCTCCCTGTGGGCACAGCTGCACCTGCGCTCCTCAGGCTCCCCGGCCCAGAGCCTGAAGGGCCGAGGCTGCCAGGGCCTGGGGACGCGAGGGGTCTGTCCATCCACGCTGCTCGGCCCCTCCTCCCAGTGACCAGTGGAGGGAAGCCCCGTGGAGTCTGAGGCCCGGCACAGGCACAGCTCGCCCCCCGCCCCCCAGGACCCCCGGCCCCGCCCTGCTCCCTCAGGCCCCCCATCTGCACCTCCCAGAGCCCGCGCCCCACCGACCCACATTCCCGGTGTGGACGTCCACGCACACACGCTGCTCCGTGTCCTCTTCCCACGTGCGACACCCCGATCCCTGCTTCTCCCCATTGACGGCCTGGACCTCGAATGTTCTGGGCAGAAAGAGGGCAAGGAGGACGCCGGCCTGCCCCATCTGCCTCCCGGGGGCCCAGACACAGGGCTCGGGGGCTGCTGGGCCTTGAGGTCTGGATGCTTCCAGGTGTGGGATGAAGCTGCCACTGCCCGCTGGAGCTGCTCCTTCCGATATTCAGGAAACAGGGGGACCCACCAAACGGAGCCCCTCCCCCGGCTCTGCTGCAAGTCTGCTCGGATTTGCTCCCCTGATCCTGAAGACAGACCTGCGGGAAACAGGGCCCGCGATTCCCATGCTGACGGTGTTCCGTGGAATTTCCACTAGACCCCTTCCTACCCTGTTCTGAGCAAATTACTAGTTAGTCCGTGCTGCCATCACCCCACGAGCAGACCAGGAAGCTGAGGCTCCGAGAAGCCAAGTAATCCAGCCGGAAGCACAGCTGTGGGACCACGGAGTGGGGTCTGCACCTGCCGCCCACGCAGGGGGACTGCCCACTCCCCGCAGGTTCCACGCCCGTTCCCTTCACCCCCTCCCGGGGCCAGTGCACAGAGCCTCCTCCTGGGGGGACTCACTCACCTTCTTCTAACAGGATCCGTCTCACTGTCCTGTTCTGGGATCACCCGGAAGGCTTGTCACTCTGAAGCAGGTTCAGCCTCACGTCACCAGGGCAGCTTTCCTGGATCACACGCACCACCTGCACGTCCACTCCCAGCTCAGACCCAGAAAGGACCCCTCGGCCCCGAGTCCCATGGCCCTTCCTGGGCTCCCTCCCCCTCCTGCCTGGTCCGTCCCTCTCATGTCCCCTGCAGGGTCACCAGGAGCTCCCACCTGCCCCAGGCAGGCCCTCTGCTCTGTCCTGGGGAGGCCTCCGTGGTGTCAGGTGGAAGACACAAAGAGATACCCGTGGGGCCTCCCTCACGCAGCCCAGTGGCCAGCACCGGCCTACTCACCTCATCACTCGGGATGGACAGGTATTCAGGGGGTCCGTGGCATCTCCTGGTCCTCATTTCATCCCAGCATTGCCCACAGGGAAGGTGCCAAGCAATTCTGTGCCGGCTACACAGAGAGGACGCTCATACACACACACCCCTCCCAGCCCACAGGGTCTCGTGGTCAGGCCCCTCCCAGGGTATGGAGCTCAGCTGAGCAGGTACCCAGCAGCCCACGGGGCTCTCGTGGTCAGGCCCCTCCCAGGGTATGAAGCTCAGCTGAGCTGGTACCCAGCAGCCCCCGGGGCTCTCGTGGTCAGGCCCCTCCCAGGGTATGGAGCTCAGCTGAGCAGGTACCCAGCATCGCACGGGGCTCTCGTGGTCAGGCCCCTCCCAGGGTATGAAGCTCAGCAGAGCTGGTACCCAGCAGCCCATGAGGCTCTCATGGTCAGGTCCCTCCGAGGGTATGGAGCTCAGCTGAGCAGGTACCCAGCAGCCCATGGGGCTCTCGTGGTGAGGCCCCGCCCAGGGTATGGAACTCAGCTGGGCAGGTACCCCAGCAAGGCTGGGTACATAGGAACTGTGCACGTAGCCCTTCTTTCAGAGCACCGCCAGCTCACCTGTTGGTCAGAGCTGACACAAAGCACCTCAGAGCAAGACGTGAACTAACAAACAGCGGCTCCGGGACAGGTCTGTGACCCTGGGCTTCACTTTGTGCGGCCTCCTTCCACCGGGTCTTCCAGAGGCTTCCACTGCAGCTGGGGCACCAGGCCTCTGTTTTACCCACGACCCCTCCTCTCCCTGACTCCTGGGTTCCTCTCATTAGGAGAGGGTCTTCTTGAAGTTGTCTCCCACTCATGGGCCAGATAAAATGATTAGAAAACAAGCCAGGGCTGCAGCCCCTTGTCTATCCTGACCCTCAGGACCTATACCTGTTCTTGGACCTGGCCGGTGCAGCAAGGCCCATGTTCTGCAACTGTGAGCCCCTGAGGGGCGAGGATTGGCTGACCTGGGCAGCCTGACCCGGCCGGCCAGCCCTCCCCAGGTGTGCCTGGGCTGAGGTCAATATAAACCCCGCTCTAGGCAGCAAGAGCTCCTGCAGCTGTGCCTGACGCCATATTCTCTGCCCCATCGGCAGTCTCGGGGCTGGGCTGGTGGGAGGGAGTAGGGCCCATGGCTCTGTGCGTGGCCCGGTGCGAGTGGGGCTCTGCTGGACTTTCTGCAGGAGTTGCCGGGCTGCCACCTGCTAAAGAAGAGGATGTGTCACCCATACCTGCCGCTGGAATTTCTCCCCGGGCAGAGGTGAGGACGGAGAAAAGCGGTGGGGGCCGGGACAGGAGGGGTACATTGGACAGGGAGATGGAAAGCTTCCAGAAGAGCACCCGGGGCCAGGACCATGCTGGCTAGCCTGCAGGCCCCACGTCGGCCTGTGTGCCGTGGCTGGTGTGGCTCCATGGCTCTTCCTCTAGGCTTTCAAATCCTTGCACACATTCAGATGTTTTACCTGAGAAGGGCGGGAACAGTTCAGCAGCAGCTGGCCTGGGGGTCAGCTCACGTTTACTCAGGGACGCCTCGGCACGGTCCCCCAGCTTTGCAGTGAGGACGTGCCTTGCGGTGGGGGCTGCTGGCTGCGTGGGAGACGATTCCCCACCTCTGACCAACTTCAGAATTCTTTCCCACTGGAGCAAGTGTCCTGCTAGGGTTTTCCTCTGTGTAACTCGTGGGTTCTTAATTGGCAGCGTGAACAGTGATATCAGAGGTCCTGAATCAAGATGGAAATACTTATCCCCAACTTGTACAGGCAGGCGTAAAAACCTGGGGAGGCCGTGTGCAGCCGGCACCCTTAGGGATTGGCTTCCGACTGACCCCTCAACGTTCTGGTGTCCAGCCACTGCTTTAGAATTTCTGGGGCCCAGTGCTGACTCTAAGGGTTCTGTAACCCAGCCTCTGTTGGTCTTTAATGAGACCCGCACTTCCAGGGTCCCACAGAGCAGGGTCCGTGTGACTGTTCTGTGGCTTCTGTAACAAACGACCACAAGCTGGGTGGTTTAAAACAGCAGGAGTGGGGCTTCCCTGGTGGCGCAGTGGTTGAGAATCCGCCTGCCGATGCAGGGGACATGGGTTTGTGCCCTGGTCCGGGAGGATACCACATGCCGCGGAGCGGCTGGGCTCGTGAGCCATGGCCGCTGAGCCCGCATGTCCGGAGCCTGTGCTCGGCAACGGGAGAGGCCACAACAGTGAGAGGCCCGCGTACCGCAAACAAACAAACAAACAAACAAAAAAAACAGCAGGAGTTCATCCTCCCCCAGTCCTGGAGACCAGACATCTGAGATCAAGGTGTTGCAGGACGGCTTCTTCTGAGGTCTCTCTAGTTGGTGCTTAGACAGCCATCTTCTCCCCAGGTCCTCACATGGTCTCCCCCTGTGCCTATCTGTGTCCTAATCTCTTCTTGTAGGACGTCAATCCTATTGGATTAGGATCCACCCTAGTGATGTCATATTAACCTTGATCACCTCTTTAAAAATCCCATCTCCAAATACAGCCACGTCCTGGGGGTTAGGGATTCAGCATGTGGATTTGGGGAGACATGACTGAGCCTATAGCATCCTCCTTAGGAACCAAGTATGCCTCGGTCCTTCCTTCCCTCAAGTCAGACGAGGTGAGCTAATGGCGCAAGGAGAGGCCACTCGTGCAGAGTTTGTGTCCCAGCTGGGGAACCCTTCTCTGCTCTCTTTGATCAGGCAGTGGCAGTGCCAACCCCCTTCGGAGGTGAGCAGTTCTGGGGTTTCCTGCCGTGTCTCCTGGCCTGCTGAGGTGCTCAGTGTCTGGGAACCCAGGAGCCAGCAGCCTAGTGGGGCTGCCGGGGACTCTCAGGGCCTTGGCAGATGTCTCTCCCGGCAGATACCCTAGCGAAAGTGGGGAAACTTTGGGGGATTACAGGAGGGAGAGAGTCACAGTCTCGTTTATGCTTCAGAAAGACCACGTTGGGGTGGGATGTGAGACGCACCGTGGGGCAGGGAGGTTTGTCAGGCCTGATGGAGGAACCAGGCACAAGATCGGGCTTGGGCCAGGGCTGTGGGCGTAGAGGAGAATTAGCGTGGGAACTGGCTACAGGCTGTTGTTGAAATATCGGCTTCCCAGTGCACCGAGGCCGAACAGAAATACGGAGACGGGTTTTGGAGGAAGAGAGAGATGGCTTTATTTTTCTGCGAGGCAGCAGGGAAGACACAGCCGGCTAGACCTCAAGAACTGGGCACCCCTCCTTGAGAATCAGGAAAGGTTTTATATGTGGGGCTCTCGCAGTCCGGGGTAGAGGATAAGGATCAAAGTAGTGAAGGTCTTGCATTCCTCCTTTCCTTTACATTATTTCAAATCAGTCACAGCTGGCATCAGGTCACCCGGTAATTGGGGTCCGGCAGTCTGGTAATTGCGTCCGTTTGCCTCTGGTTTATCGGCCAGTGACCTTGTTTCTGAAATGAAAAACTAGGGGGTGATTTGTTATGAGGAGCGTATAGAATCTAAGTGCGTTACATAATAAGGTTAGGGAGTGAGAAGCAGGGGCTGTAACACACACAGTGAGGGGTGATGGGTGCCGAAGGTAAATTCCATAGTGTCGGAGTGAGGTTAGCTTTGTAGAGTACAAATCTAGTTACTACAAATGAATGACAAAGTGAAACAAGGAGTGATGAGCTCTTTCAGGCCAGGTTACGCTTCTTCTCTAGCCTGTTCGCTGTCCCCTTGTTTCCCTTGTTCTTGGGGCAGGGAAACTTCGTTTCTGTTTTTGCTGCAACAAGACTGTGGAGGAGGAGCTGACAGTCACTGGGGCCAAGGCGAGTGGGAGCCTGGGAGGCCCCAGTGTTACCGAACCGAACGTGGGTCCACTCGCCCGAGGGCAGCAGAGCCAGTCTACTGACACCGGGGGTGGTGGAGGAAGGTGCAGCCTGAATTGTCAAAGTGCCGATACAAGGAGGCCAGGTGGCCTGTGCTCTAGAACCCCAAACTCCTTGAGGGATTTCAGCAAAGCAATTTTCAAGGCCAAGTGAAGGAGGGGGGTCGCAGGGTATGTGATCAGCTGGTGCACGATTCTCTGATTGATGGTGAGGTAACAGGCGGTTAACGTTATAAATTCTTAGGCACCAGGAGCTCCGGGGTTACCTGTTCCTGATCATCAAGTAGTTAATTTCTTCCACTTGGTGGTGGAGGAAGCATGCATCGGGCACTGTTATCCAGGTACTTCAGAGAGGAGCTACAGCAGAGGGTGTGGGGGAGGGCTCTGTCCTGCGAAGGCCCCACAGGGTCCTGCTCAGTTACACCTGGTGCCTGGGCTCAGCAACCTGGGAAGGTGGGGCTGCTCCTGGGTGTGGGGAGCTGCAGGATCCCAGTCCTCTGAAACCCTGCTAAGCCCCCAAGGTGAGATGGGTGTGCAGTGACTGGACGGAGGCGTCTGGCCTGGGAGAGGGGTCCGGGCTGGAAATGTCACTGGAATCATGGCAGGGAGGGAGAGGAAAGGCAAAGTGGGGGCAGATGGGTCACAGCAGACTAATGCAGGTGACTGCGGTCTTGTTGGAAGCAACTCAGAGCCAGAAAGGAGTGGCCGTCAGGGGCTCAGCTCCATTCTCTTGTTCCTTTGTAAAACCACTGTGTCAGAGTTTGAGACGCCGCCAGGAGACGTCTGGGCCCAGTGCTGCCATGGCTTCATCAAAGGGCCCAGGGGGAACACAGAACCACTGCAGGCCCCGCCCATGTCCTCACTGGGAATGAGTCCCATCGGGGCTCCTGGGCTCACAGACTTCAGGGCACCTCTGTCCTCAGGACTGGTCTTCCTCCTTCCTCTCACCTGCTGGTCAGAGGCCCAGGAACCCCCAACCTAGCTCCACCCCCAGGGCCTGGATTCAGAGGCCCAGGAGCCCCCAACTTGGCTCCACCCCCAGATCCTGGATTCAGAGGCCCAGGAGCCCCAACCTGGCTCCACCCCCAGGGCCTGGATTCAGAGGCCCAGGAATCCCCAAACTGTCTCCATCCCCAGGGCCTAGATTCTGGGACAGCTTAGGGGTAAGCCAGACCCTCACGCTCCTTTATCTGCTTAGGGGTGAGAATGTCTTAAACGCTGCAGTTGACTGATTACGGAGGGCTGAGAGTTTCCAGCAGGTGTGGATGGAAAGATGGGGTGCGAAGTTCCTATGTCTGCAGGGTCTTCCCGGCGTGAAGATCTGTGTGTTCCCCCCGGCCAGTCGGCATCCTCCCAGGAAGCCCAGATCCAGGATTACGAGGGCAGAGGCTCTCCCCTTGCGTACCTGTAAGTTCGCACTCCCACAGCAAGGAGCCTGGCTCCCACCATCTGCCATTTATCTATGCATTGCTCCTTTCCACATTACATGTGCAGAGGTTTCAGAATTGTTAGCTACTACACCCTGGAAGAACTTCATAAAACAAAGCCCACTGTATATATACGGGCCATTTTGCCTTTAGCCTACAGATTTCATTCATTTCCAAAGGTAACTTAAGTCAGCAGCTTTTACCCCATCCCCTACAGTGAGTTGTTTCCATATATTTCTAATCGTTAGATTCTGTCACATGACGTATTCCATCGTGCAACATCCTACACCCTAAATAACTAAATTTGAGTAGATTATGATTGGCCCCTTGGGCTACACACATCTATGGGCTTAGACAAATGCATAGTGACAGGTATCCATCCTAGAGTATCACATGGACTACTTCAAACCCCCCACCCCATGATCTGCTTATCATCTATGTAGCTTTGCCTTTCCCGGGATGTCATCAATGGGGTCACACTGTGTGCAGCCTGCTCAGGCTGGATTTTTCACTTAGCAGTACACGCTGAAGGTTTATCCATGTCTTTCCATAGGTGGATGGTGCATTCCTTTCTGCTGAGTAGTATTCCACTGCATGTGTATGGGAGGAAAAACAACTTTCCCTCTACTTTTCTAGGTTCTTGGTTGAGCCCCCCCCGCCCCTGTAATAAAAGACAGATTACCAGGAGAAAAGCAGAAGTTTAATAACATGTATACCTTCTGAATAGAGGGGGGACACCACGGAAAACTGAGTCACTCCCTGAAGTGACCAAAACCATCCACTTCAATACCGTCTTCAGCTAAACACAGAAAAGATGCTGGGGAAGGGGGGAAGGCCGGTTATGGAAGGTTATCAGGCAAAGCACAGTAAACAAGGGTATGGCTGTGTGCACATTTAAGTCAGGACTTCCCCATTGAAAAGAGTTACTTAAGATTTAATTATCCTTCTATTTTTGGTGCAAAGAGGGACATACCCTTATAAATGGAGATTTCTCTATTGTAAATGCCCTTCATAAAACGGCAAACTCAGCTTTCTGAGATTTTTTTAAAAACAAATTTATTATTTTATTTTTGGCTTCATTGGGTCTTCGTTGCCGCATGTAGGCTTTTCTCTGGGTGTGGCGAGCAGGGGCTACTCTTCATTGCGGCCCGCGGGCACCACATTGTGGTGGATTTTCCTGTCGTGGAGCACAGGCTCTAGGCGTGCAGGCTTCAGTAGTTGTTTTGGCACACGGCCTCAGTAGTTGTGGCTCGCGGGCTCTAGAGCGCAGGCTCAGTAGTTGTGGCGCACAGGCTTAGTTGCTCTGCGGCATGTGGGATATTCCCGGACCGGGGCTCGAACCTGTGTCCCCTGAATCGGCAGGTGGACTCTTATCCACTGAGCCACCAGGGAAGCCCTATTTTTTTAAAGCAGACCAATAACCCTTATGCCAGAGAGACATATTTTGGGGTGGCATATTCTACTCGCCTTGACATGGATGTACCCCAATTTGCTTATGCATTCATGTTTTGAAGGATATCCTGATTTCAAGTTTTTAGCCATTATGGAAGTGCTGCTGTGCATAATTGCATCCTTGTTTGCATTTGGACATAGATTTTCAAAGCAGTTGCCTAAATACTAGAAGTATGATTGTTGGATCCCAACGTGAGACTTGTTTAGCTTTGGAAAAAACTGCCAAATTGTCTTACAAAGTGGCTGCACTGGCACCACCCCACAGCTATAGGGAGAGTTCCTTCTGTTCCTCACCCTCTAGCAATTGGTATTGTCATATTTTTGGAGCCTAGCAGTCCCAATTGGTGTGCTATGGTGTCTCATGATTTTAATTTGTAGTTCCCTAACGGTATATGTTGTTGAGCTTGTTTCTGTACGACTTTTACTATCTGTATCTTTTTTCGCCGGATGTCTGTTCAGATCACGCTGTTCATGTTCATGCTGGGAGGAGCCCTGTCTCCTCGGGACCTGCTGGGGCTTTGGCTTCAGGAACACGCGGGGCTGAGTCCATGCTGATGGCCGGGCTTTGGTACAACCCGGGGCCAAGTCCACACTAACGGAAGCCGGCTCTCCTCAGGACCCGCTGGGGCTTCAGCTCTGGGACACTGGGGGGTCCAGTTCATGCTGAGAGGAGCCTGGTCTCCTCGGGACCTGCCGGGAGGTGCTGCCGCTGAGGGAGAAGGTGAGAAAAAGTGGGGAGAAGGTTCCTGTGCGTGGCTGACCGCTGCGGGTGTCTGTCTTCAGAGGACCCGGGAGAGGAAGGGCTTGATGTGGAAAACTGGGTGTTTGGCCCCTTTTGTGTGGGGTGTAGACAGAGTTCAGTGTTGTTCTTTGGCGAGTGGCGTCTGGTTTTCCCAGCACCGTTTATTGAGGGACCTGTCCTTTCCCCGGCGTACGTTCTGGGCTTCTTTCTTGTGAATTAACTGATCGCATAGCTGTAGGTTGACTCCTGGGCTCTCTGCTCTGTTCCTCTGGCCCGTGTGCCTGTTTCTGTGCCAATGCCACACTTCGCTGGGACTGTAGCTTCGTAACGAAGTGTGAAGTCTGGGAGCGAGATGCCTCCAGCTCGTTCTCCTGCCTCAGGGTCGCTCTGGCTCTTCTGGGTCCTTCGTGGCTCCACACACAACTTAAGATTGTTTGTTCTGTTTCTATGGAAAATGTCATTGGACTTTGGGTAGGGATTGCATTGAATGTGTACATTAATTTGGCTAGGATGCATATTTTTTAATTTAAAAAAATTGGGGGCCACACCATGTGGCATGTAGGATGCGGGATCTTAGTTCCCCAACCAGGGATGGAACCCGCGGCCCCTGCAGCGGGAGTGCAGGGTCCCGACCCCTGGGCGGCCAGGGAAGTCCCACCTTAGAATGCATATCTTCACAGTATTCTGTTTACTCATGAGCACGGGGTACCTTTCCATTTATTTTTGTCTGTTCAGTTTCCTTTATCAGTGTCTTCCTGTTTTCAGTGTGCAGGTCCTTCACGTCCTTGGTTCAATCTACTCCTCGTTATCTTTTTGGATGCAGTTGTAAGTGAGATTTTTTAAAAATTCTTTTTCTGATGGTTCCTTATCAGCGTATAGAATCGCAAATGATCTTTGTGCGTTGATTTTTCTTTTTTTGTATCCTGCAGCTTTACTGAATTCATGTTTTAGTTGTAACAGTTTTTTGGCGGTTGAATGTGGAAAACTAGAATTCAGCAATCCCACGGTTTCAGCTACATCCGGGTCTTCCTCAGCACCCGAGACATAGTGGCTCCCAATGTAACCTTCCCACGGTGCCTCTTGTAGTATGTGGACTGCTACAGGGCTGATTAGCATCACCACTGCGGGTGAACTGGATCTGGGTAGGGCTTGGCCTCTATAACAGAGTTTGATGTCTGTGTTTCCGGCGTGGTATGACATGGTGGTTTTGATAAGTACTTTATTTTCTAGTAAATTTCAAGTGTATAAAAAAACTTTAAATAGCAGTATAAAGTTTTCCACTTTCACAAAATACTCCAGTTTACCATTTAAACCATTTTTAAAAGCTTTTAAAAACTTATTTTATTTTATGTTTTGGCTGTGTCGGGTCTTTGTTGCTGCACGCAGCCTTTCTCTAGTTGTGGCGAGCAGGGGCTACTCTTTGTTGCCGTGTGCAGGCTTCTCATTGCGGTGGCTTCTCTTGTTGTGGAGCACAGGCTCTAGGTGCATGGGTTTCAGTAGTTGTGGCACGAAGGCTCAGTAGCTATGGCTCGTGGGCTTAGTTGCTCTGCAGCATGCAGGATGTTCCAGGACCAGCACTTGAACCCGTGTCCCCTGCATTGAAAGGTGGATTCTTAACCGCTGTGCCGCGAGGGAAGCCCCATTGAAACCATTTTTAAGTATCCAGTTCTGTGGCATTAATTACATTCACATTGTTGTAAAGATATCCTCACCCTCCATCTCCAGAGCTTTATTTTCCCCATGTGAAACCGGAGCCATTAAACCCTAACTCACCTCAACCCCTGGCAACCTTATTCTACTTTGTCTTTGAAGTTGACTTATCTGGATACCTCATACTAGTGGAATCATACAACGTGTGTCCTGTCTGTGTCTGGCTGGTTTCACTTGGCATAACGACTTCAAGGTTCATGCACGTTGTAGCATGTGTGAGAATTACCTTAGTTTTCAAGGTTGAATCGTATTCCGTTGTGTATATACTACACTGTACTTGTCCATTCATCTGCTGAAGGATGTGTTGTGCCGCTTCCACCTTTTGGCTGTTGTGAATAATGTTGCTGTGAATACGGGGTACAAATGTCTGTTCCAGTCCTCGCTTTCTAATATTTTGGGTGTACACCCTGGAGCGGAATCAAGGGATCATACGTTTTCCATGTTTCTGAGGAGCCACCATACAGTTTTCCACAGCGGCTGTAGAATTTTACTTTATTCCTTTATATGACAGAGTAATGCAGCTTATAGATCTACCTTATTTTGCTTATCCATTTACCTGCTGATGGACATTGAAATCCTTTCTACCTTGGGCTATTTTGAACAGTGCTGCTATGAATAATTGGTGTACAAGTTTTTGTTTGAACGCCTGTTTTCCATTTTTGGGGTATATGTCTAGGAGTGGAGTTGTTGAACCACATGGTAATTATATTTTATATTTTTGAGTAAATGCTAAAGTTTTGAACACATAGACTGCACCATTGTACATCTCCACAAGTAACTTTTAAGGGTTCCAATTTCTCTACATTGTTGCCAGCATTTGTTGTTTTTATTTACATATTCTAAAATTTATTTTTACTCTAGCGTGTGTGAAGGGCCACCACACTGGGGTTTTAATTTGCGTTTCCATCATGACTACTGATGCCTGACAGCTTCTCGTGTCCTTGTTGACCATTTGTATGTCTTGCCTGGAGAGCAGTCCGTGCAAGCCATTTGTCTGTTTCAAAAATGTTACTGTTTGTCTTTTTGTTGATGAGTTGTAAAAGTCCTGGGTATATTCTAGGTAGAGAGTCTTATCAGATATATAATGTGCCAATATTGTCTTCCATTCTGTGGGCTGTCTTTTAATTTCTGGATAGCCTCTTTTGATGCACAAAGGTTTGTAAGTTTGAGGAAACCCAATTTATCTATTTTTTCTTTCATTTCTTATGCTTTACTGTCAAATCTAAAAAAACATTGCTAAATTCATGGTCAGCAAGATTGAATTCCTTGGTTTCTGTGAGAGTTCATACAGTCATCCCTCGGTACCCACTACGCCAGGCTTTAGGCCTGGGGTTGAGTCCGTGTGAGGGTTCAGGGGTCACGGTTTAGGGTTATGGGTCATTGTTGGAGAGTCATGGTAGAGGGCTGTGGTTAAAGGGTCAGGGATTAGAGTTTAGGGGTCAGGGGCGAGGGTCTAGGGGCCTGGGGCTAAGGTTGTTAGGGGGTTACGGTTAGAGGTTAGGGTTCTTAGGGTAAAGGTTAGAGTTAGGTTTAAGCACAATCGGCCCTCATTGCCCGCCCCACTCCTCCTCTCTGAAGCCTCCAGAATGGATAGGACTTGCCCAGGGTCAGACAGGAGTCAGGGAGCTGAGGTCAATAACTGTTTTTCTGGCCTCCCTCCCCCCCAGTCCTGCGCTCTGAGAGAAGAATGAAATGTCTGTTCTTGTCTCGGACTGTTTCTTATCCACCTCGACCTCTGTCAAGGATCGAGGAGCATGTCAGAAGTCAGGCATGGTTTCCTTCGGCCCTCCTACCTGGGGAGGGTGATGCTGGCCCTACTCTGCCTGGGCAGCCCCAGGGCCCAGCGCAGCCCAGACAGGAGGGCGCTCAGTGGACATGTGTGGATTTATACAGGACCGGGTGCAGTGACCTGCCAGCCCCAGGATGCTGCCTTCTTAAGGGCCAGTGGGGCTCTCCTGGAACTGGAGGCATCCTTTGTCCTGTCTGAGTGGGCATGAGAGATGATCAAGTCTCAGGCAGGACAGCCCTTGACCTCTGACTCGCCAGGCGGGCATCTGTGGTCCTCTAGTTCAGTCCAGCCTGGGCATTGTCAGGCCCTCATGGACAGTTACGGAGCTGACCATGATGCCAGGCGATTCAAGAGCTACCTGGGCAGTGTAGACCTTCCTATGAGAAGTTTCAACTACCAAGGTGCATGTGGTTGAGAAAAAGGCCTCCCCCTCACAGCCTCATAGGCTGCCAAGAGAAGTAATAATCCTCTAAACATTGGATTGTGTCCCTGACACAACACCCATACAGCAGACTGTGGCCCTGCAGTCCTTTGTCCTTTCAGTCGTTAGAAACTTTTGACATGCATATTCATTGGGAATCAAAGATATGGGAGCAACTGGACCTCCAAATGGGAGGTTTACACTGAGACTGCATTGTCTTGGAGAGCCATATACATCCAAATGGCCTCTGGAAAGCCTGCCAATTATGGGTTCCATGGCATGGAAGAGTTCTTGAGCCTCCCGTTACTTCATTGCACGCGAGTTTCCTTACCACCTTAGCATTTGGTTTCTTCCTCTTAGTAAAGGAGAGAGAAGAAACTGGAAAAGGAACAGTATTGTTTTTCAGGGATGGGTAGTTAATATGGCCAGGGAGATGGCATAGCTCAAGGGCTCCCACCTCTCAGGGGCAGGGATGAAGTCTGTGTGTCTTCTGAGGGCACATGGGCTGAGATGTGAGGATCTGACGCCCAAGGAAAGAGACTTGCGTTTACCACCACCAATGATCCTGACTTTTCAGCAAGTGAAAGAACTTCTTGCCGTCTTGGAAGGACAGGAAGAGCACTGGATGAGTAGCTGCAGCCCTGACCCTAAGTGAACCCCTTTCTTCCTTTTGTGTCAGATTCTGTGCTGTGCAGTGAGCTGTCATTGACTTAGAATCTGCTGCTTTCTCCAAGCCAGCATCTGTTCTCACGCCCAAGTGCCTCAGTTTTCCTTTGGGAATTACATCTCACCTGCTTCCAGTCCAGACAGTTCCAGAAGGATGAGCGCGTGTTGCACCAGCTCAAAGATGGGTTTACAGCCCGCATCTAGCCAGTCCCATTTTCCATCTCCTGGTGATGGGTCAAGGGTGAGAATGCCACCCAAGCCAGATCAAAGGCATTTAAAACCATGACTTTCTTGGAATCCAGGAAAAGGAGAAACTCTTTCTCGGAAAATGGATGGTGAGTGGTTGCCAGCCTAGAACAGCTGTTGGCCCAAGGGCAGTGCGAGAGCCTGTGCCTGTGAATGGGGTCCCCCAAAGGCACTGAGCAGGACAAAGGTGTGGAGAGAAGCAAGGTCACACTGAGACAGTGTGAGCCATGGGACCTGCCAGATCCAGTCCCATCCTTCAACTTGCCACTTGCAAGTATTAATGCATTTCTACCCTGACGATAAATACTCATTTATTTTACTTCCGTAAGTGTGTCCAGTCGCTGGGGAGAGAAAAAGTCCTAGTTGATACATCTGAATCAACAATTCCTGGTCCTTCCTCAGGTGTCCTCACTGGGTAGGCGTGGCTGGGGGAGGTGAAGACCCCGGGTGGGGTCATATACTAGGGGAGCTACCAGACAGCTCTGTCCCTGCTCCTTCCCTGTCCCGGGAGAGGGAGACCCTGGAACAGTGATAGGATAACCAATATGGGGGAGAGGTTCCTCGGTGATTCATTGGTCTTTTTGTATTTTCCTTAATTTAGGGTTCATTTTGGTAATGTGGTTTTTTTACAAAGAAATGCCCCATTTCCTGTAGATTTCCAGTTTGTTACAGTAGGTTTTTCTTACTTGATGTTTAATTTTTCCTGTCTAATTTTCTACAGAATCATGACAAATAATGAACCAATATTGATACTTTACTATTATCTGAAGTTCCCATTCATGTTCCCTTTGTTATACCTTTCCTTGTTCCAGGGTCTCATAGGACATGGGGTCATCATGTCTGTTTAGTGTCTTCTGGGCTCTGACTGTTGCTCAGACTCTCCTGGTTTCCATGACCTTGATAGTGTGGAAGAGGACTGGGCAGGTATTTCGTAGACTGCCCTGCACTGGGATTTGCTTGGTGGTTCTGTCATGGTTCGACTTGGCTTTGAGAAAGCAGATCACAGAGGTGAAGTGACTCCTCTTCACTGTATATCAAGAGGACAGGCTCTTAAGGAAGTTTCTCACTTATATTCTTAACTTTGGTCACCCAGCTGAAGTAGTGTTGGTCAAGTTTTCCCACAGTGAGGTTAATTTTTTCCCCGTGTCCATCCTGTGTGTCTTATTTAGGAGGAAGTCATAATGCAGAACCCATGCTTGAGGAGAGAGGGGTTAGCTTCACATGCTTGATGGACAGCTGAGTGGCTATATATATGTTGAGAGGCTTTCTGCATAGGAGATTTCTGTTTAACACCATTCATCAAAAACGATGTAATTTATTTTTACCAGTTTGGACATGTGAATAATTATTGTAAACTTTTGGTTATAATCCAGCACTACAGTTTTAGACTGCTTAGTTAATTCTTGCTTTGGCTGTTGAGGGCTTTTTCCATTTCCTCCTGTTTTCATTTTACATAATTTTTCTTTTGTGGGTTTAAAAAATTTTTGGTACCTCTTTACTTTCTGATATTTTAAGATTATCGTGTTTCTTATATTTACCGTCTCAGTCCTAGCATCAGCCTTTTCTTCAAAGAGCCCTTGTTCTTTTTATTAGAGAATGGTATTAAAAACTTACATGTGGGAGCTAAATGTGCTCAGCTGACAGTACATAGAAATATATGCATGTATCCCAGGCTATATCTATACACATAATTATAAAGATTTCCATGTGGAACTATGTGTAGGCTAAAGATAGTTTATACTGATATCTCCAACCAGATCTGTTATGACATGCATACTGTAACCTTCTCCCTTTGTTTGACTGTAACATCCCACTGCAGTGGTAAGAAACCTGGCTTCCACCATTTGTCATTTATTCAATTAAGCGCTTGTTCCATTCGATTACTGATATGATAGTTTCAGTAGTGTTAGCTACTACCCCTCATGGGAAGGAAGATAGAGTCCCCTGTGTATGTATGGCACATTTTGTCTTTGGCCTACAGAGTGTGTACATTTCCAAAGTTAGGTCAGCTCATGTGTCCCGCTACCAACAGTGAGTTTTTTCATACATTTCTGAATCAGTTAGATTCTTTGTTACATTCTGTATTCCAGTCTTTGACACTCCCATATCCTAAGTAGCTAAGTTTGAATAGATTGTAAATTACTTGTTGGGTTGTAAAAACTCTGTGGGTGTAGACAAATGCGTAGTGACAATTATTCATCACTAAAGTATCATATGGACTGTTTCAACCACATATTCCGTAAACTGTTTACCGTTGTCAGTTTTGCCTTTTCTAGAATGTCATATAGATGAGGTCATACAGTGTGTAGCACTTCAGACTGGATTCTTTCACTTAGCAATGTAAGTGTTAGATGCATCTATTTTTTTTTGCACGGGTTGATGGTCCACTCCTTTATATCTCTGAATACTATTGCATTGCACGTATATGAGAGGAAAAATAATTTTCCCTCTACACTTCTGTGTTCTTTATTGAGATCTCCCTTGTAATGAAAAAGAGATGAACTGCAGAAAACAATCGGAAGTTTAATATATACCGTGCATACCTCCTGTATACTTGAAAGATACCCAGGAAAACTGAGTCACTCCCCGAAATGGCCCAAGCCATTAGCTTAAATGCTATCTTCTGCTGAGAACAAAAGAAAGATGTTAGGGAATGGAGGAAGCCATTTAAGGGATGTTATTGGTCAAAGCCCAGTAAACAAGGGTATGGTTGTTACACAGATTTACATCCAGGCCTATTTCATTGACAAGTTTTTTTAAACTTTTATTTATTTGGCTGCACCGGGTCTTAGTTGTGGCCTGTGAATCTTTAGTTATGACATGCGGGCTCTTAATTGCAGCATGTGGGATCTAGTTCCCTGGCCAGCGATTAAACCCTGGTCCCCTGCATTGGGAGCATGGAGTCTTAACCATTGGACCAGCAGGGAAGTACCAACAAGCTTTTCTTGATAGTTAGACCAAATCCTGGTCCAGAGAGGGACATACCCTTACAAATGGAGATATCCTTAATAAATGTACATTTCCCTCCTAAAAGGGCATTTTCTACTTGGTTTTGAACGATTCTCCTGGGTCTGCTGTTTCTTAATCAGTCCCAATAGTCCTTTTGTCAAATGGGCCCATTTTGGGGTGGTGTGTTGTGCTCCCCTTGACGTGGGTGTGCCCTAATTTGCTTATGAATTCATCTACGGAAGGCCATCCTGATATCTTTACGTTTTTACCCATTATGAATAGAGCTGCTGTGCATTACTTGATGCTAGTTTTGGTTTGAACACAGTTTTTCAAAGCAGTTGTCTAAATACAAGAGGTACACTTCTTGGATCCTAAGGTGAGACTGTTTAGATTTGGCAAAAAACTGCCAAACTGTCTTCTGAAGTTGGTTGTACATGCATTCCACCAGCATCCTGAGTATATTCTTGTATGGTTTACTGCCTGTTTATCTTCTTGAGCCAGGTGTGTGTTTCAATCTTTACCAAATTTTAATGGCGTTGTTGGCATAACTGGAGTACAGATCCTTTATCAGATATGTGTTTTGGAAATAGTTTCTTGCAGTTTGTGGTTTGTCTTCCAGTT